>NC_042494.1:134629921-134631166 GCF_005508785.2 Acyrthosiphon pisum
TAAATTTTTTGGTAACAGAATTAATTACTTATGTGGAATCTTGTTTTAAATTTTTAATTCTTAGATACAAAAATTGAACATTTTATAAATTTTTAACTACAAAATAATTTTTCAAATTAAAATTTGATAAATTTTGTCAAAATTTGATATTTAAATGCTTATAAAAAAAAATTGTGCTTATGTATTTTTAATATTTTTCAACTGATATTGTAAAAATATATCAGAAGCTTTGTATTAAATTGTTACACTTTTTGGCCCAACAGATAAAACTTTATTGATATTTATAGAAAAAAAAACTAAAAAAATTGAAAACTGAAAATGTCCGTAAACAGCTCAAAAAGAGTCAAAATATTTTCAAAATTTTATCGTGTGTAGAAAATGCTAATATAAACATTCAGTAAAATTTTCAAGTATCTACAGTCATTCGTTTTTTAATTACAAGAAAATAAGTATATTGTCACATGAGAAATCGAGTGAATATAAAATGTTGTAAAAATATGAATTTCAAACACTCATAAAAATTTAATTTGACTTACTTGTAGACATTTTTTTTTGTAAACAGTAGACAAACTTATGAGGAATCTTGTATTACATTTTTAAATCTTAGATTTAAAAAGAAAATTTTTTTATTAATTTCTAACTCAAAATAATTTGCAAATTTTCGTCATTTTTACGTATTTTGTTAATATTTGAACTTTAGATGCTTATAAAAAAAAATTGTGACTGGATTTTTAATTTTTTTCATCCATCTTTGTAAAAAAGATTTAAAATGTAAAAATTTGAATTTCAAACGATCATAAAAATTTAATTTGACTTCCTTATAGATATTTTTTGTTTGATAAAGGTAGACAATCTTATAAGGAATCTTGTATTACATTTTCATATCTTAGATTTAAAAAGAAAAATTTTTATGAATACTAACTCGAAATAATTTGCAAATTTTCGTGATTTTTCCATATTTTGTCATTTTTTGAACTTTAAATGTTTATAAAAAAAAACTGTGACTAACGATTTTTAATATTTTTCATCTGCCTTTGAAAAAATATACTAGGAGCCTTCTATTAAATTTTCAAGCTTTTTTATCCAACAAATAAAATTTTATTGATATTTTTAGAAAAAAAACTAAAAAAAAATGGAAAATGAAAATGTCCGTAAAGAGCTCAAAATAAATCAAAATATTTTGAAAATGTTATGGTGTATAGAAAATGCTAAGATAAACATTCAGTCAAAATTTCATATATCTAC
>NC_042494.1:134631266-134632424 GCF_005508785.2 Acyrthosiphon pisum
AGATCGATAAGTTAACAGTTAACAAATCATACATTTAACTCGATAAGTTAAAAGTTAATATACTTTTTTTTAATTAGTATGCGGATCACATAAAAAGTACTGCGTTCTTTCTAATTTCCTAAATTATTATAATAAACAATTTTATCGTAATGTACATTGTCCATACCATAGATTTATACAACAACTAGATAGCCGTCTTTATACTACAGTTTTGACAAATGTTGAAATCGGCCACCATCTATAAAGCAGGCAATGCTTACATTTATTTATATACATATATATTTATCTATACATATATAGCATGATAATATTATTTTGTAAACATTGCCTGCTTTGTAAATGGCGGCTGACTTCCATGACAAGAAGCACAGAATATAACAATAGAAATAACAATATAACAATATAACAAAGAAGGAGACGGCTATCTAGTTGTTGTATATATCTATGGTCTATACTTATTTTACTTATATTATTAAATATTTAAATCTCTATACATCACAATTAATAATTTAACAAATATTAATTTTTTTATATCAAATAGAAATTTAAGATCATATAATATTATGTGTATCTAATCTACTATAATATATATTTATTTAAAAAATTGTTAATCAAGAAAATACATTCCAGAAATGATTGTATTGTTATAGTATTGGATTATTTTTATTTAAGTATTAATATTATGTATAAAAAAATAAAACAAAAAATTTCAAAAATGTTTAACTTGATGATGCGAATTTTTTTTAAATTAAGAGGGTGTGATACCCGCATGTGTTGTCACCGTCTCACATGTGCAAATTTATGTTTAAAAAGCTTAAAAATTAGAGTGAATTAACCTCTTAAAAAAACTTTTTATTTTTTTTTTTATATATCTAAGGCATAATGAGTATAGGTATGTGCGATAAGAGGGAAACAAATAACATGATTCATATAATTTTGGGAAAGAAGCCACCCACTTATGACACTTTCGACTTGGTTTAAATCTTGTGTGATTTAATTTTATGAGTAGTTTTTTTTTTTTTATATTTAAAGTATTTAATCTCTGCACCATTTACGTTTGAGTCGTCTTGGTGGGGAATGATAAGTTCTTAATGAGAGGATTTGAATGGAAAGATACAGTTATGAAATTTTTTTATAAAAATGTTTAGCTTTGTCATC
>NC_042494.1:134632524-134633175 GCF_005508785.2 Acyrthosiphon pisum
TGTTAACAGACATTTTCCGTTTCCAATTTAATTAGTTTTTTTTTTCTATGAATGTCAATAAAACTTTATTTGTTGAGTAAAAATACTTAAAAATTTAATACAAGGCTCCAACTATATTGTTACAATTACATTTGAAAAATATTAAAAATCCTTAGTCACAGTTTTTTTTTATTAGCATTTAAAGTTCAAAAATTGACAAAATATGTAAAAATCACGAATATTAGCAAATTATTTTGTGTTAAGAATTCGTAAAAATTTTTCTTTTTAAATCTAAGATTTGAAAATGTAATACAAAATTCCTCATAATATTGTCTACCTTTATCAAAAAAAAAAATGTCTACAAGAAACTCAAATTAAATTTTTATGAGCGTTTGAAATTCATATTTTTACAACATTTGATACTCACCCGATTTCTCATGTGACAATATACTTATTTTATTGTTATTAAAAAACGAATGACTGTAGATATTTGAAAATTTCACTGAATGTTTATATTAGCATTTTCTATACACGATAAAATTTTGAAAATAAGTTGACTCTTTTTGAGCTGTTTACGGACATTGTCAGTTTTCAATTTTTTTAGTTTTTTATTTACACAGTTTATTTTTATAGTCATTTTAACTTTTAAGTTCATATTTGGGACGAATTTAC
>NC_042494.1:134633280-134651788 GCF_005508785.2 Acyrthosiphon pisum
ATTTCTAGACATATATTTTTAATGTTAAAATTAAAACCATATAAATATTAAATACGACCGATATTGGCAAGAATACAATTAATTATAATAATGTCTCATCATATTAATTCACCGAACTTTAATATAAATATTATTAAACAGTAAACACTAACAGGCCAGTGTGTAGTGACTGAGTGACAACAGTAAATAGTTAACAACTGAACATACTGAATAGTGAATAGATTATTGAGAAATGAGAGGTCAGTCTGTTTACGGTCTTCTATTTGAAAGCGATAAAAGTATAGGTTTTTCCGTGGAGCAATGTATCTACGGTCGTTCGCACTCGGCTTATCTTAATATTAAATAAACTCCATGTATATGTATACAATTTATAAATTATAACCAACTTATTAATGTATTTAAACATAGTACATATTTTGTACACAATGTTTTTGTTAGATGAATAAAATTAATGTAGAGGTACACACAAATAGTTGTTATTTTATTTCACTTTCACTACAAATAAAAGTTTCAAACATATTATTATAATTTATAATAAGTATAGACAAACATTTTACTATGCCCCTAAAAAGATTCTGGTCGAGCCCCGGCTCGACCGGCTCGCCCCGTGCGCACGCCTATGACTGTACTGCAGAGTGACATCCACTTACCCACCTTTTTTTTGTTGATACCTAATTATGTAGTTAAGTACGCTGAAAACGATGGTGAAGTCCAAATTTGGCGCACGGACCGACTTAGTTTTGAAGTTATGGCTTAATGAAGTTTACTATTTCGCGATTTTTACTCATTCCCGCATCACACTAGTTTACTATGACTCTTACGAATATTGATATATTTTTTTGAAACTTATGTAGTTAAGTACGCTGAAAACCATGGTGAAGTCCGAATTTGGCAAACGGATTTAGTTTTGAAATTATGGCCTAATGAAGTTCACTATTTCGGAGCGCAGCGACGATCGCCGTATAACGTATAATCACTGCCTGTACGCTATACTACGACATAACATTGATTTAAATCATTTAATAACTTTGAACTATCATAACTTTGAACGGTAAGATTCCGGGATTTTTTGAGGAAAACCGAGGTTCACCTGAGGTGGTTTTAAACAACAAATCGGGGGATATTTTTCGATTGGAGGAGCGGAGCGACGGCACCGAGGAGCGTATAGCGATTAGCGACGAGTGCCGATACACGCGTAATCACTGCAACTTTGAACTTCCATAACTTTTGAACGGTAAGTTTCCGGGAAATTTTTCAAACAGTTTTGAATTCAGCATAAAAACCACGTATTTTGAAAAAAAAAGGGTGTCCGGTAAAGTAGATTTGTTCCAAAATCGCAAAATAGTTCCTAATAATATATTTCTGTCAACCTATAATAATATTGGATTATAGACACAAGTATATATATTATATTGTTCGATCTTCGATTGCCATCCAGTCCAAACATTTACTTTCCAAATTATTGTCCTCATGATTATCACAAATAAGTAGGTAAAGAGACTATAATATACGGCGATAAGATAAGTCCAATTATTAGTGAAAAATAATTTTTCACTAATTATCAGGCGATTTAGCTTATTTAGTATAGTCCACTAATAATATTAGGGAATATGGGATTTTAAAATGTGTAATATTTTTGTATTAAAAAGAAAAAAGACGTATTTTGGTATTTTCTTCACATATAGTTTAATTTTCAAATATTTCGCTTATTTTTAGCTATAACTTTTTTAAATTATATAAATTGTATTACATTTTAAAATAAATAATAATGAATTGTACTAAATTCATTGTTTTTGCACAAAAATAAATCCGTGTGTCTTTTATCTATGGCTTTTTTGTCGGTGGCTTTTTTATCCTAGATTCATATGGAATAGTCCTGCACAGATATGCAGTATATCTTAATTCAGGAGTCTGCAACCTTTTTTGACGGAAGAGCCAAAAGTTACAATTTACAAAATTGTGCTGATTTAAAAGCCACTAAAAATGTTCGTAATTTTTTTAATTTGAATAGCTATATTTTACTGATTCTATTATGTTACATATTAGGTATGTATGTAATTATTAATTATTAATGCTATATAAATGTCAAGGGCTTGTCCCGTTTACTATTATAATACATAAATAAATAAGAGATTTTGTCAGTTAATCTAATTATTAGTATTATGTCATTGCGTATAGTAAAATGCGTATAACCTGGCTACACGAATAATGTTAAATTTGGATTCAATGATAAAATACGCTGTATATAGCACGATTTAAAATAGTAGGTAATATAAAAAAATATTTTGTTGTCAAAAATGTATAAAATGTTAGACATATATAGCTAAGGATTGAAAATGTAACCAAAAGAACCATTTACATGGCTCTTCTTATTTACTTAGTGTATAACATGTAAATACAGATTGTAAATATATAAATTTTGTTCAAAAAAAAAAAAAGGATTGAAAATTTAAAACAAGGTTCCACGTAAGACGTAAATAGGTAGGTTATTCTGTAACCAAAAAATCTAATAAACATATTTAAACACAGTTTTTGCTTATAGTTATTTAAGTTTAAATTTGGACGAAATTGCATATTAAATAATCAAGAATTACGATTTTAGTTATTTTTTTTGTACTATTATAATATTAATTCAACTTACCAGCTACCGTCGTATTATAATAAGTAATAATAATATAAAATATCCTAGACTGACTAACCGTCTCCGCTCAGAATCGATATTCGTATACAATGATATTGTAATATCATTGAATTCAAATTTAATACCATCCATTACACTATTACAGTGAAGCACTTGAAACCTACTTACCTTTTGTACAGCACTACAGCAGAGCGACATCCAATTACCCGATTTTTTTTATGCAACTTGACATCATAAGTAGGTACGAAAAAATGCATTATCTAACAATTAAATATTAACTGTACATAATATTATAATCTAAAAGTCTTGTTAGGGAAAATTATAATTTTAATATATTTCATATTTTTATAAGAATTCTTTCAAATACTTTCGACTTTCGAGTAATATGTATTTAATTAGTGAAGTTTAATATTGACTTATTTTGTACCAACTACTAAACCATGTGTGTAGGTACTCTATACATATTTTTTAATTCTGTTGCAGGACATGACACATGCAAATAGACTACTAAAATATTTATAGGGTACTGAGTAATGTAGGTAAGTGAGTTATGTTTTCGCGTACTCATTGTTAATACTAAAACAATACTCCATATCCTACATGGAAAGTATTTTACCTTTTCGTGAAATACTGTATTTATAATTTATATTTTATAGGTACTGTACTACTGTGTTAAAATTAATTAAAATTATTATTATACCATAGAAACATTAGAAACACTATATTATATTATATTGAAACACATTTTAAGTTATTTTGTTGTTGAAAATTCATAAAATTTTAAGTATTTATACCTAAAGTTTGAAAATTTGGTACTATTCTCCATAAGTTTTTCATCGAATATCTGTAAAAAAAACTCTACCGAACTAAAATCAGGAATAAAATGAAAATGGGATTAGCTAATTCAATTATCCCCAAAAATGTATTACCAGGACTGCAAACAGAAGAGGATTTAGAGGCAGCACTTACAGAACCAAAGGCAAATATAGTTGAAGTTGGTGAGATAGATGAAGAAGTTGAAATCGATTAGGACCCTGATGACGAAGTAGAGACACACGGAGAAACTAAATATATAGAAATAAGGGACGTAGAAAACAAAATACCAGCACGGATACAAAAAATTAAGCAACATCGAGAAGAATCACTTATCGGACTACAGAAACAAGCTAGACAAATGTTGCAAATGTCAAACAAGAAAATGCCAATTGTACTAATTGGACAAACTGTCAAAATTAAAATTCCCGAAGTCGATCGAAGTAAAATTGATTCCCGCACATTAATGGCTAAGGTGTTACAAGTTGTGGATGGAGATTTTTACCGCCTGGGTACAAAAGCGGGAACACTCTCACAACTGTTCACTCGCAATCAGTTCACCTTATGTGAAGACAATTTTTTAGAATCGGCAATTATACTAGATAATGAAATTGGTATTCGACAAGCAGTATTACAAGTCGCAACTGTCTTTGACTGGTGGACTAGGACTAATAAAGTGTAATTGTTAGAAAAAATGTGTAACAAACAAATGTAAATGCCAATCCAAAAATTTACTGTGCAACTCGAGATGTCACAGTAGCCCAAGCCTGCACAAATAAATAATTTAATAATAATAAAAATAATATACTAGTAATAAATGTACCTATAATGCATTTCATTTATAAATTTTCGCATTAGTACTTAATAATAATAATAAAATAATAAACTAGCACTACAGTTATAATATTATATAATAATTATATAAATTTGTTGTCATAACAATAATATAAATGTGTGTATTTAATATAATAGCATTGATATAGCCAGTGGCGTAGCGAATCATGTTTTTCAGAAGCAATTGCTTCTGGTTTCTGGGGGGTGGTGGTGGGTCATAACCTCATAAAGCCCATACACACGGTCAGTCTTTGAACTTTATTTTGGGTGCTACCCCAACCACCTATTTGAGCATATGAGTATCGTATACATCAGTTGGAGTTGGGTGGGATAGGTCATAAATAATTTGTTTGCTTCCATATGATTTAAAGTTCGCTACGCCACTGGATATAGCATTGACTATGTATAATCAATGATAATAGTCATTGATATAGTACCTACCTAATATAAATAATAATAATAATTAATAACTTTAAATAACTTAAACATTTTTGGACTTTTACTAACACTGATTGTTTATCCTAAGATTTACCAAATCTCGTTTGTAAAAGTCCCAACTACAAAAATCATTCGGGGTTTGACCAAACGATGTTGTGTATCCTAGGTTTAACCGGTATTCGTACTTTTACCGTAACATATATTATATATATATCATCTATTACCATAATTTCTGAATTAACGTTTGTTTTCATGTTTAGTGTAGTATTCAAAATATTGTTTTCTTTTACAATCAAAACCCTACCTCTATAAAATTTACCAATGTCAACCAATATAAATAAACAGTACTCACTAAGGTCTCGACTATGTACTCACTTTTTTTTATAAAGATATCATAATGTTCACAATTATGGGAAAACAAAACCATTTTTGGATGTGATGTGTCTATATATTATATTAAAAGTAATTGTAATGTTTTCATATATTGTATAATTATACTACTCTATTAAGTTCAAAATCCACAATTTCATTTCCTTAAGATTATTATTTTAAACATCAATTCATAATATAAAAACTAAATTAAATCTAATATTATAACAATTAAACTTTGTAAAATTAAAACTGTTTAAATCATATTTTTTGAGATAATATAAGATTATTATTCTAATTTATTGTTTTTCTAGCGACATCCGTCTGTGACTCGATTCCCAATTTATACTTTACATTTAGGACAAACAGACTGCTTCATTGGAACTCCACATTCCATAACACAATAAAAGTGGCCATTCCGACATTTACGCCAATGCCCTTGAGCTTTAATGCATTTCGAAAAACTGGTGGATATAGTGGCATAAATTATCTGTCTTTCTTCAACATTTATGACTGCCATCCCATCAAATTTATCATAAATCAACTCAGTAAATTTTTTTATTTCTATATCTCTGTCAACAGTATATATTTTACAAGACATTAATAGAGCTTCCATTTTGCCTATTATAACTTTCAACTGAATCGCATAAGAACTATCCATATCAAGTGCCTTCTGAAATTTTGAATTTGACAAAATCTCAAATAAACTCATAATCCTTGCACCACGCGCCATCTCCATGTTGATATCAAATTTTTGTTGATATGACAACTGCTGCGCATAAGTGAATGCAACAGAAAGAATCCAATCAAAGTGATTAATGATAGTTTGTTTTCTTTGGCTATCATTGAATTCATTAATTCTACATTTATACTTTGAAGTAGTTTTGAACAAATCAATGACAAAATTTAATGATTCAATATCATTGGCAGGTAAAAGGAACTTTGAACGTTTATTATCTGAAAACCTTAATAAAGGCTGGCAAAATTTATCCCATAAAGGTTTGATACCATCACATCTATTGTCACCAATATAATTAAAAATAAAATTATTATTCAAATAGTTTAAAGAATCAATTATTGTCTTTGTTTTTCCGCGAATTGCAGCTACTTCTCCATATTGTTTTATTTTTATTTTTGATATATCTTCTAATATTACTTTTACATGGTTCATAAAACGTTGGGTTTTTAAAATAGGTATCTTACATAATGGACACTGTTTCAAACATATATCTTCATCATTTAGGTTCATCCAATCTCTTAATGCTTCAGATTCTATAATATGTTCACAATCTTCTAAATAAACAAACCTAAAAAATATCACATAATTAACATTATATAATATTATATAGAAAAATTACTTTGATGCACGACGCATGTAGAACATTATCAGCTATATTAATTAATTGTATAATTTATAAATTTATATTCAATGTAATAAAATTATAATCTAATTATAATTGATATGACATATTATAATCTTAGAATGTTATGTCAAATGTAACTATTAGCTTCTACAAATATATAAAATTACTGATTAAATTTTAATTTCATATATGCTAACAAAATCACTAATTACTTCCAAGATTGGTAACAGAATAAAAAATACAAATCTATAACAGATATTCTTTCTAATTTACCTTGCATTTGGATCATTTTCATTGCCAAAAACTGTTGTGGTAACTTTATCCCTTGGACAAATGCGGCATAGAGGGGGACATGGTTCACCACAAAATCCTATACACTCATGCCCACATATCAACTTGAGCGCGCAAGGCTTATAACAAGGTCTTCGATTACATATTTCATAACATTTCCTGGTGCATTCCAAATGTGGACACTTCCACTCACATTTTTCCTATTAATAAAATCAATAAAAATATATAAATTATGATTAGAAAATGCAAGTATTTCCAACAGGATATTCATTTAATTTAAACATTCACAGCGAAACATTACTACAGAGCATAATTTAACATACAAAGTATGAGGCACTAGTACCCCCCAGTGATATTTGAATGCTACCCAGTGGTGGGTGATCATGCCACTGACCAACACATTCTCATAACGACCGATGCCAATGTAAATTATTATGTACATAATATATAAAGAACGTAAAACTATTTTAAACTCTCGACTCTTGTATATTTTATCCCATATTATATAATTAACAATAATATTTTATTATATTTTATTTTATAATTCAGTTATTTATTACCTTGCAAGGTACACATGCATTACCACACAGACGACTACATGTAGAATGCAAGCATGAAAAGATGCATTTTTGATTACAAGGTGGACATCGTTCCTTACAGGGGAATTTACATCTGTTAAGATGAATTATTATACATGATTACAAATAAATGTATAGGTTTTAAATAAAAAATGTACACATACGTATGATTGCATGGGTTTATCTTGTTACAAATTTCACTACAAGGTACATGTATGCGTCCTTGTTTACATTCTCCACATGTTCCCAAACAAATATTGTTACAATTTAATTTTTGTAGACATGGTTCACGGCACTTGTCAAGTATATATTGGCTGTCCAGTCTGAATTCTACAATATATCATGTTTTTTTTTAATAATAACCTAATATAAACCATACAAACAGTGGCGAAACGAACCTAAAATAACCCATAAGCAACCTAAAATGTATAATAAACAAATACTATTAGTATTAGTTATTACCATTACCATCTACTATTTAGTAATTGTTTTACACTTTCATATTGAGCGCCCACTTAGCACCCACCTACCCATAAGTATTTAAAAAATCATAAAGTATCCGCTTCTCAGAGACCACAATTGTTTCGCCATTGTACACAGAGGCAGGTAATGTAGCATATGCTGCCCCCGAAATTTTTTTCTGACTGCTGCAGTAACTAAAGTACTAAATATTGAACTATGGGACACTAAATATTAATTTTACACAGTAAAAATTACTTCCATAAAACTATATTTACACAAATTATATAATACAATGTACATTATAATTTATAAATTATGACACATGGATACGTTATGGCCAAAGAAGACCTACTAACCCTACTAACCCTACTTGCGGAACACTCATTAAGGTCAAGCACATCTTCTTCAAACGTCGCTAGTTCAATGAAATATGCATCCAACAGGAACTACTGGAGACCCTATATGACATATTTTAACCCACTCCCGAGACGTCCAAAAAACTAATTAAATTCATAAATAAAACTGAATTGCGTCATCTTATTTAATAATCTTAGTCACATAAGAAAAAAATTAACAAAAAAAAATGTAACGCAGGCTAATAACCTTGCAGTTGAAGACTTTAAAAATTAATAAAAAAAAATTATATTTAAAAATAATTCTACAGCCCTATTTATTAAAATTTAAAATGTTTATGAAGTTACCCCTTCCCTTAATAGTAAAAATCAGTTTTGTATTTTTTTCTTCACCAATAATTAGCTTAAATTTGTTTGATCTATTTCAAAAACATTCACCAAAAACTCTATTTTTAAAATATATTATTGAATAATGGACATTCTGCAGTGCTAAGAAAATAAGCAGCATCTCCTATTTTAGTAAAAAATGAGATATTGGTACCTGGGGGTTAACAAAGTGGTTTTGTACAATTTTTCGAAGTAAAAAAGCAGTATATACTATATCCACTGTTTAATTTTGAAAATGAGCAATTGAAATTAAAAAAATAAACAGTAAGTCTATAATTTTTGTGAAACTAGAAGCAAAAGTACAGTAAATCCCAATAAGAAGCAATAAGCAGTAAGTGGAATGGAGTTACTATAATTTTGCTTATTTTCAAGACATTTAAAGATTTTAAATAGAATCTAAATACACACAGTATCTTCGTATTTACTATTTTTAATTGGTAGTATATTCTGTAGTAGGTGACAACCACAGTTTCAGATATATCTTTATTTTAGGTATCAATCGTGGTCACATCTTACATACAGCCGATAATATGTTCATTAAACATTTTAGAGCAGTGGTCTTCAACCGGTGGGGCGTAACCCATTTTTGGGCCACGTAAGCTTTAAAATTGGGTCACGAAACGTCTTATTTTTAAAATAAAAAATAAGTTTAATAGATGAAATAAATAAAAATGCAGTTTATATAATCTGTATTCTATAATATAATGGATATCAAATCACAGTATATTCAGTTTATTCAGTTATACAATATATATGCATTAAGCAATTTTAGCTTTGTTTTTCTACAAAGCTTACGTAGGTCGCGAAAAATGTGGGCCTAAAAAAGTGGGTCGCGAGTGCAAAAAGGTTGAAGACCACTGTTTAAGAGAATAGAAAATGATGAATATATTGTAATTTTGCTTCTCATTGTGCTTGAAAAATAAGAAGTAAGTCCATTTTCATGGATAAAGAATAAACGAAAATATTTAAAAACTTATTAAATCAATTCTGATATAAAATAAGTACATTTTAGGATTTTATGTTAATTATACTTGGTGCAATGATCAGTTATAGCATTGAACTAGCATCTAGGTTAATACATTGGGCCATTTTTAAATATTTGTATTTTGTATCGTAAAACTTGGAAAAAGACAATGCAGCTACCAAAAAAAAAAAATTAGGTCTGCCACTGGGAAGTAATCCATACTCATGCCTAGTTTATGAACATTTATTGGTCATACAGTTATTAAGTTAATTGTAATTTAAATTAAAAAAAAAACAAAAATGTACTCGAAATAGCCTATAAAATATGTTTTGATAACTAATAAAAAAATAAAAAAGATGTAATACTATAATAATAACAAACCTTTATCCTTATCACAACATAAAACCCAAACTTGGTTATGACCACAAGCAAGTTTACTATTTTTTTGCAACACTATTTCCTCACAATCTTTAGTTGTACATTCTTCTGCACATAAATTCTTACACATATGCCCACAAGCTAAAATTCGGTTACATTTCTTAGTGCAAAGTTTACGTTCTGGTAAAGTTTTACATTTCATTGTAATTGAATGGCCACAGTCTGGTATAACTTTTACTACCTAAAAATAAATAAGTTTAATAAACAAAACAGAAGGACACAATAAAATATCTAACTTACTAGATTTTCACAAGGTTTACATTTTTCATAGCATTTAGATTGACATTTATGGACACATGCTAATTTACGGGTACATGGAAGAATACATTTAATGTCATTAATATTTAATTCACAAGGTACATCATTCTTTGTGTGTCCACAAGGCAAAACTTTCTTAATTTTAACAGTACACAATGAGCAGTCTTCATAGCACTTATTTTGACATTTGTGATTAAGAGAGCACTTTAAGTTAATATTTTCACAAGGTTTTGAGCATTTATACTGTGGATACATTTATAAAATAGCAATATTAAAATATTAAATAGTTTTTTTAAAAACTAAAATTACCTTCTCGTGTTCTGGATCATCATTTTTGTGACAATTTTTTTCACAAGCATGACCACATTCTAATCGATCTATACATTTATATGAACAGATGGGTTTTTTGTCATGACATTTTTTTAAAATTGTATGACCACATATTTCTAGGAAAGCTTCTACCTAAATTTTATTACAAACACTTATGTAAGGGAAATAATACATTAAGGAAAAATTATAAAAAATTCAACCATTTCTTCACACGGATAAGTAAGAACATCAAGAAAACATTGTAATGTTAATTCGTGACCACATGGTAACTCTTTGTTCAATAGCACAAGACAATCTCCACAATCCATGTGACATGTTTTTTTGCAAGGATGGTTATAATTACAGAACCTATAATACATTGTAACATAATTAAATAAAAATATATTTCAAAGAAAATGATAAATAAAAATATTATACTTTTCACACGGCTCCACGCATTTAAATTTCAAATGCTCACGGTCATCAGAATGACACATTCTTGTACAATAATGACCACACAATAGCAATGATTTACACATCATAGTACAACCACCACCTTCCTTAATAATATCAAAATCTTCACTTTTTGCAACCTTTGTCATAATACCAGAATGAACAGCACATTCTAAAGTCAATTCATCACCTTAAAACAAGCCATGTTAATAATTTAGAATTTATCTAAATAATATTAATAAATAATATATTTTTACCATATGAACCCTGATTTACTAATGTTTCTTTTATTTGTTTCCACAAATTTCCAGAATTGTACAAATTATCCATGTTCCCCATTATGTAAAGTCCATACTTAGCTCTTGACAATGCAACACATATTCTGTTTTCAGTTTTTAAAAACCCTACATTTCCTTTTTCATTACTTCTGACTAGTGATAATAATATTATATCACTTTCTTCACCTTGATAATTATCTACCACAGTGATTTTCATGTCTTCTAACATTGCATGTTTTTTTCTTAACTTAATATAGATATTATACAAAAAATTAATTATTAACTCAAAAACCAATTAGTAACCACCATTCGATTTGTATACTTATGTAAACAAATTGAAAAATGTATGTTAACTTACTGAACGAATTTTAAATAATTGACCACTGTAAGTCGTTAATATTGTCACTTGATTAGTTGTATAGCCTTGTAAAATTAAATGTCTGGCAAACATAATTAAAAATCTAGCTTCATGATCATTACTTTTGCTTGAAGTTTCCTCAACCTGAATGGAAAAACAAATTGTATTAATTGAATAACACCATAATAAAATACAGCCTCAGATATGACATACTTCGTTTTCATATAAATTATGATTTAGGAAGAATACATCTTTGGTAACGCCACGAATGTGTTCTCTATTGTGAACAGAAATATGATTTTTTAATTCATCGTATATTGATGGAGTTATAAGAGATGCTATTTCAGGACGCATTCTATGTTGTTCTCCTAATGTGTAACAAGGTACTCCATTATTGACCATACGTTCAAACAACGAAATATCAAAATTAAAATCTTTTGCCAATTTGTAAACTGCATTACTAGGACGTAGTTGCTTATGGTCACCTTTAAAATGAAAAATTATGAACTTATATATATTTTTTCATATGGTAAATTATACAAACCTACCTATTAATATAAGGTGTTGGCAGTGACTTGTTAAAGAAGAAACAATGTGTGCCTCTAAAACTTCGGCAGCTTCTTCAACAACCACTGGAAATTAATATTAACTATTAATTTTGTTTAAAAGAGCAATTTAAAATTTTAATGTTTACCAATTGGTGATTTTAATCCTTCCAGCATTATTCGGTGTTTAGCTGCACCAGTAGTTGTTAATGCTACTACATGCATCTTGTTTAAAAGCTCTATATTTTCCAACTCTCTTAATTCTGCATATTGCTTATAAACTTGACTATACTTTTGTTCACAATTTATTATTTTTGGATCGAACATATCTTTTGTTTCTTTTACCCAACGGAAATATAAAGACCATCTTTGTCGCATATTTAGTTTATTTAATTTTTTTATTGATTGTGGTACTACCATATCAACATCAATCAAATTCATCATTTTAACAAAATAATTATGTATATTTTCCATTACACATAAGTTGAATTTGGCTTCTTCAGATTCATTAAGACATTTTGCATCAAAACTTGATTGATTCTCTAATCGTACACTCTCTTCATATTGTTCATTACAAGCTTCTCTTATGTCATATAATGTGATAATATAAATAACAACATTTTTATGATTACGTTTTAAATCTAAGTTATTTGATTCATATTGTTTTGCTTCATCATCATTGTCATCTACTTGTTTAATTTCTAACAATTTTTCTGAATGAAAAACATTATTTATCAATTGATTCTTTATTCCAATTATAAACCCTATAGGATCTACACCAAAATAATTAAAATCTTTGAATAACCAAGAGAGAAGATCTAAGTTTGTTTTAAAAAAATAATGATAATGTTTGGGCATACCATTTTTTAACAATGATAACTCTAAAATTCCAGCATTGTATGATACAACTTCACTACATTCCTTAAAATATTTTATGTTCTCCATAGTAGTTTTGACTTGTTCTTCAATATTTCTTAGACCTTTGGAGGTAATTTTGGATCTTGGAGTGTAAGTACGAGATATATTCCTTAAACTGTATTTTTCTAATATTTCTGACTTAGATTGACCTCCAATTCTAACAACTTTTTTTGTGAAACTCAATATACCTTCCATAAACTGATCTAAAGCATGATTTGTGTAACACACTACTAAAATTGGTTTGGTGAGAAATCGCTTGTGGTATAAATTATTTATAATTGTTTTCATAATTTTCAATCCAATGAACGTTTTTCCAGTACCAGGTGGTCCTTGAATAACTGTAAATTCTTGTGTCAGTGCCGCTTTAAATGCTCCAAATTGCATTTCATCAAGTCCTAGCTGTTCTTTAGTAGGCCATTGATTTTGACTCAGTACTTGGAATTTGGCTAGTTTATCAATTTCATAGTAGGTGAGTTCAGGCAATTCATCAATATAATATGGATAATCTAACTGATTACAAGCTGATATTATATACTTTTCCATAGGGAAATTATCACTATTAATATTTTTAAGAACTTCCATCGAACATTTATATGGTTCAAAAAATACTTCACTCTCTACCATAGTAAGAGATGTATTAAATATAGGTTTTGCAGCTTCTAATAATTGCACTATTAACTTTCCTTTTTTTAAAAGCTCAATCTTTCGATCCATTACAATACCCAAAAAAAAGGTCCTAAAATTATTTCCAGAAAATACTAGTAAAGAACCACACATAAACCGTTTTGCCAGTTCCCAATCAATTTTTAATTTATTTTTTATGTCAAAGTTTATCAGATAACCATATTTATTACGAACAAATTCACCTTCTTTTTCAAATTCAACATCACTATAAATACGTATATTATTTATTTTTTTTCGCCGTGTATGTAGTTGTTGATCATTTATTTTGCTTTTATAAAATTGTATACCTTCTCGTAATGGAGCAATAAAATCTTCCCGTAAAAGACGAAATTGAACATCTAAATAGTGTTCTACATTCTGATAAGCTCCTTTTGAGATATTAGGTCGTAAAAATGGTTCTTCTGATTCAAGATCTATTACGGTTGGATATACAGTTAGTTCTCTAAAATTTTCCAGTGGGGTCACCAGTTGTGCAACATTTTCAATTATCAATTTTTCTTTCAATTTTAATTCTTCTGTTAATTTAGTGTCATTGATTTTTTGAAGCAGGTCATTCATTTTTTCTATTGTAGTTTCATTTATTTTAATAAGATTACAAAAACTTTTTATACCATTTAAAGCTATATTACTACTTACTATTATTTCCTTTAATTTTTCTTCTGCTGTTTTTGGAAATAATGTAGTTATAGATTGAAACACTACTAAACAATCTTCATAAAATATATTCATATTGTTGCATCGCTTTAAATTTTTTTCTGTCGGTGTACTCAATATATATGTTTTTAAGTGATCAAAAAATTGACTACATGTTAGTTCTGTTAATAAAAAATGTTTACTTTGTATCAATTCACTAGAACAAATCTTAGCTGAAACTTTCATAAGCAAAAAAATCCAATCTGGTTCTTTATTTTGTTTAAATAATTCCATGAATCCATTTACTTTATTAGACATCACAAATACAATTTCAGAAGGGTCCTTACAACATAACTCTGCAAGGCGCTCAATTCCAAAACTATATTTTTCTATTTTATTTTTTTTAGTATTTCCATTTTCAGATTTTTCTTTATGTTCAATTGTTTTTCCTCTCCATCTTTTTTGTCTATTTTCAGAGTTTTGTTTGAATTTTGATTTTTCTTGTTTATTTCCAGTATTCTCATTTTTTCCCCCTTTTTTCTTAGGCTTAGAACTACTTGAGTCTGTCTGTTCATTCTGCTGTTTGGCTGATTTAATTTTAAATTGAATATTTTCTGAATTTGTTGTTGGATTTGTTCTTATTCTTCTACCTTGAGAATTTTGACGTTTGTCATTTTTGTCTATGTATCTATTCTTGTACATTTTTTCTCCTATCTTTAGCTGGTATTTACATTTGTATCCTGTAATAAGTTAAATAGATAGTAAGTGATAAATGTTTACTTTTGATATACCTACATGCATAGGCGCAAATGGGGGCGGCTTTAGGGGCTAAGCCCCCCCCCCCCAAAAATGTCCACAGCCCTCCCAAACATTTCCTACATTTTGTTTTAAGTTTATTCAATATTATCAAAGTAAGGCTTTAGGCGCCCTTAGCCCCCACCCAAATCTCAAACGCTATCTGCGCCTATGCCTACATGGCTACATATTTTAAAAATTATTTTATATATGTTATTTTACCGTAAAAATGGACTTAATTTTTTCTTTTAGATTCTAAGAAGAGCTCAATTTAGTATCAATTAATATAGGTATTCTCTAATGATGTGTGTTTTTGTGTCTGAAGACACTTTTCGATTTTCAACTTCAATATATTATTTTCTGGTAATCTAGGTATCTTCATAATTTAGTTGGTACTTTGGGGGTCAAAAGTAAAGAACTTTTTCACATGAATTGTAAAAACAATAAAAAAAAAGGTGGGTAAGTGGATGTCGCTCTGCTGTACAGTAGGTTACAAGTGGGTTACTGTATAATGGATAGTATTAAATTTGAATTCAATGATATAATATCACTGTATAAGAAAAACGATTCTGAGCGAAGACGGTTTGTCAGTCTAGGTATTAGACATACCTATTATAGGTAGGTATACTTATCTATAGTATTAAAAAAAAATTGACCTATAATAGGTATCAATAGTAAATTCCAAATTAATCATATCACAATATACATTAGGTAACGCGTTATACATCAACAACAAACCGTGGTACTATCATAGATATATAATAGTATACTTTAGAAGTTTCAAGTACCCACAAGTAATATCACAACAAAATAACTAAAATAGTTATTCCAGGTATTTTAATATGTAATTTCGTCCAAATTTGAACTTAAAATGACTATAAAAATAAACTGTGCTTATGTATTTCTTAGAATTTTTGGTAACAGAATTAAATATTTACGTGAAATCTTGTTTTAAATTTTCAATCCTTAGATATAAAAGTTGAACATTTTATAAATTTTTAACTACAAAATAATTATTAAATTTTAAATATGATAAATTTTGTCAAAATTTCAACTTCAAATGCTTATAACAAAAATGTGTGCCTATGTATTTTTAATATTTTACAATTGCTATTGTAACAATATATCAGGAGCCTTGCATTACATTTTCACGCATTTTTACCAAACAAATACAATTTTATTGATATTTGAAACCTTTTTTTTTTTTTTTTATTTAAAACATATATTTACAATCTATTTTACAATAATCAGTAAGTATGATGACAAAGTTTATATAACATTATAAAATATTCGAATAGGAAGACCCTCAGTAGTGTCACCTGACCAGAGATTACATTAAGTTATTGTTTAGTTAGGTCATAAGTTATGACTCGTAATTATTAACACTAGTACTTACAAGTATGTACTAATTCTAAATGTACTATGGAATATGGATCTAATCCTATATTTATATAAAATCTATACGAATAAAGGTGTACACGATAGAGTCTAGGAGGTGGATATCAAGTTTAGAAAGACGCCGATCTAGATATTGTAATTGTCAAAATAGCAAGCGTATTTTGGCAATTACCATCTAAGATTTATAGGTTTGTTTTCGTCCTATTTTGGCGAACGCTTTTTGATCGAAAACAGATATTAATCTGTCAAACCCAAGGTCCGTAGATTTTCATAAGATTAATAGCCTTGTTGTAATATTATAATGTTTACTTATGATATAGTAAAACGGCTGTGTAGGTTTACTACACCTTCATGTTTTAAGTTCTAGACATTTATTATTATAGCTAAACCATTGATCCGATAATATTGCTGTACGCCGTGTGCCTGTCAATTCTGCAGTTATTATAATCTGTATATTTTAATATAATTAACATAGGCTATTGATACAGTTTTACGGAAAATTATGTAAGAGTAGAGAATGATAAATAGGTACCTACATTACCTGCTTTTCGATTGAAATATTTGTTCTTTCTCGATGTTATATCTATTCAAAAAAGCAAACCGTAAATAAACTAGTATTAATATACTAAAGTTACAAGTAAGTCGTCGCGTGTTATAGTCAATATAAATTATAATGTTAAATCTATACACAGAAGTGGAACGAACAATAAAAGAAACAAAATTAAATGTAAAGAGTAAATGACACGTCACTATTGACAAGAGGTTATAAATTATGTCTTCGGAGGTTATAATGTAATTGAAAACAGGGATGCAGTACGATGTACTCGAAGACCACGAAGACTAAAATCGTATTCTAGTCTTCATGACTCAAACACAGTATAATATGAATATGTTATTAGGTATATTGATGTACTTGTACTTTGTAGTACCAACTTTCTTGTAGTTCAAAAAAGTAAATTATCTTATAGATGGCACTTGATATTTTTCATTTGATTTTTTATAATATACTTTTTTTATATAGTTTAATGCATGCCATTCGCCGTATAACCACATAATAGATAATTACTAATTTAAAATTACGAATTTACATTAAGTACTTTATTTTAAATAAATCCTCAATAGAGACATTATGTATGCTTCATTATTGGGCAATAATGTCACTATTAATGTTTGGAATTATTACAATAATGTATTATGTATCGAAGAATCATAATAAATCTAAATTTTTTAAAAATATTTTGCTTACTGACTGCATGCGTTTTACAAAAGATGAGATTTTTATTTTTTAACCAACAAAACTCATTTGTGATTTGCAGAAAATCCACGTGTAATTCGTATAAGGATTAAGGGGTCCCAGTACACATTTAGTATAAATATTTAGTGTGGATTGGTTGAAAATACTTTATTAGGCCCGCACGAATTACCTGCTACATTAAATGTATACCTAAGGATTTTTACATTTTATTATGTATAATCATTAATCTTCGAGTAAACAATTTATTTTATTGTAACAATATATCAGGAGCTTTGTATTAATTTTTTACACTTTTTGGCCCAACAGATAAAACTTTATTGATATTTATAGAAAAAAAAATTAAAAAAATTTAAAAATGACAATGTCCGTAAGCAGCTCAAAAAGAGTCAAGTTATTTTCAAATTTTTATCGTGTATAGAAAATTCTAATATAAACATTCAGTGACATTTTCAAGTATCTACAGTCATTCGTTTTTTAATTACAATAAAATAAGAAAGTCGTTCACGTAAGAAATCGAGTGAATATCAAATGTTGTAAAAATATGAATTTTCAAACGCTCATAAAAATTTAATTTGAGTTTCTTATAGACATTTTTTTTTTTTGATAAAGGTAGATTAACCTATAAGGAATCTTGTATTACATTTTAAAATCTTAGTTCTAAAAGAAAAATTTTTACGAATTATTAACTCAAA
>NC_042494.1:134653540-134655987 GCF_005508785.2 Acyrthosiphon pisum
TTTTTGAGCTGTTTAACGGTTATTTTCAAATTTCAAATTATTCGTAGGGCCAAAATGCCGGTATTTACCCAACATTGAATTTACCGGGTAATTACCCATCATTACCTATGGTCATTGGCGCAAATAGGTGGGGGCTTGGGGGGACTTAGTCCCCCCACATTTCTGTCAAGTCCCCCCAGTTCAAAAGTCAGTAGTTAATACTGAGCATATATAATTTTTAGAAAATATTATAGGAGGGGCTTTAGTCCCCCCAAAATAATTTGCTATTTGCTCCTATGCCTATGGTGAAGTTGTGGTAACGTATTGTAACCAGTGCTGTAACGTCTAACGAAATTAGGAATTTGGTATGTATGATTGCAAAAATGACTTGTTATAAAATGTATGTAGGTACCAAGGCTTATAGATAATATATTACTATTATCTATAAACTACTATAATAACTATTATCTATAAACCTTGTGTAGGTACGTCATGTGAAAATAAAATATCACAATATGATTATAATATAACCTATAATAAAAAATTCCAAAAAAATAGCCGAGAAGTATAAACTATTGCAGAAACGGGACAGGATTCCACCGCCACAGGTGCGCGTAATTAGGTTAATATTTAGACGGGACGAGCTGTAGTTAAATCAAAAATTAATTAAAACTTATGAAACTTACACGTCAACTTAAGTATATTAAACCCTATATTTTGGTAAAAAAATTATGAAAAAATATTAAGTATTGGAGAAACGGGACGGGATTCCACCGCCACACGTGTGCGTAATTAGGTCAATATTTAGACGGGACGAGCTGTAGTTAATTCAAAAATGAACTAAGACTTATGAAGTTTACACCAAAACTTAAATATATTAAACCCTATCTTTTGGTAAAAAAATTATGAAAAAATATTAAGTATTGGAGAAACGGGACGGGATTCCACCGCCACAGGTGCGCGTTATTAGGTTAATATTTAGACGGGACGATCTGCAGCTACTATTTGTCTTTCATATTATTTTTCATTTTGTATATTTTACTATCTAAGCAATTTAATAAAACAAATATATAATATATTTATAATTTTATCGCTTTATGCCTTTATTACTATGCATATATGAATATTATTAATTGTATTCATCGATATGAAAATCTATAAAAGCCAATCCCCATGAGATATCAACTCTCAGTTATTGACCATCGAATTGACTTGCGTGCTTCATGACAGACACTTGAGTATACTTTTTTTTTTATTTAACTTTTTTGTTATTTTTTTTTTATTCTGTGTTTATACAATAATTATTTGTGTGTATACATTGTATACATTGAGCAACAACCGACTCTCATTACAATTTGTATTAACTAAGGTAAGAAAATATTTTTTAATATTTTATTATGCTATTGTTGGAGAGTCATTTTTACAGTTTTTCATTTTGAATTAAGTTGTGCGATGAATGTAGACATTTTAGTCCAAGGCTGGTCAAGTTCATTTTTTTTTTAATTTGTTAAGTAAATTTTTTTATAAAATAAAAGTAACTTCTCTTAGTTAAAAACAGTTACTTTTTTTTCGTATACAATTTATTATTATACATATAATTATTTTTAAAGCTAACAAATAACATAATTATTCAAAAAAATTCTTATAATTTTTAAGTAAATACAAGTATGAACATTAATTACTTTAAATACTTATATACTTAAGTCTTTAATCAATGATGGAATCCAACCAAATAATTATATTACTTGAGATCCTGAGCGGAGCGATAAATGTGTTGATTTTACAATTATGTTTTTTTTTTATTTTTTATTTTATGTTTTATTTATTATTTTTATTTTTGTGTCTGCCACCACCTTTTCGGGCAGTTAAACTGCTTTAATTACTTTCAACAGTATCTTGTTCGATGGTCTGTGCACTTATGAGGGTTTAAAATTTAAAAATCCCAGTAGTGTTGGGTAACTATAAATTGTAAATACATTTATACATTAAAATTTCAGTGAATTTTTATTTTCTATAGACCATAAAATTTTGAAAATATTTAAACTCTTTTTGAGCTATTAATGAACAATTTAAAATTTAAATTATTATAGTTTTTTAGATTCTGAGTGGAACGATGAATGTATTGATTTTACAATGATGTGTGTTTTTTAATTTTTTTTTTATTTTTTTTGTGTCTGTGTACACGATAAGTAGTCGAAATAATGCTACAATTTTCAACTTCAGTATCTTGTTCGATCAGAAAGTGAATATCATTGATGTATTGGGGAGGTCAAAATTTAAATTTCCTAGTGGTTTTCAAAAGCGCCGGGTAAAACAAAAGAAAAATTAAGGAAAAACGGGAATTTTTCACAAAATTGAATTTGGTTTTTGGTGTAACTTTAAAAAAAATTACCGTAGATACATGAAATTTTGAAATGAATGTTTTTCTTAACATCTTCTATACACCATAACATTTTCAAAATATTTTG
>NC_042494.1:134657528-134658858 GCF_005508785.2 Acyrthosiphon pisum
GTTTTTTTCTGGGTGTGCAAACTTTTAGGCAGGCCACACTTTTGACATTTCATCAGGCCATTAAAATAAATATATATTTATATATATATATAAATGTAGGAAACCTATGCAAACCTATGTAAATATTCTTTCCTTCCCTTTTATAATTCTATAATTGAAACTCATAACGACTAATGCAACTTTTAAATAGGTAGCAATTCAAAGAATTAAAAGCTTATAAGCAGTTAAAGCAACCAGCTAATGTCATTACTGTACATATACAAAAACTTAAAATATAAATATTTTATATTACCTATATATGAAAACATGTATAAGTTAATTATGACGGCGCATTGGAGTATTAATGGCAGGCCAATTGTTAACATTTTTTAAGTTAGTGGTGCCATTGCACACCCTGCCCCCCCAAATGACGCCCCTGTAACCAGATACATAATATCTATCCATATTATGTATCCAGATACATAATATTGTTCTATGATAATATATATTACAGTAAACGCCGCTTATAAGACTCACGGATATAAGGTTCAGTCGCTTATTAGACTCAAAATCGTCTGGAACGGTCCAGACGTATCCAAATACATTAAAAAAAAAAAAATCGGTTATAAGACTCAACACTTCGGTTACAAGACTCAAATTTTGTAAAATAAATATGAGAAAATAAACTTTTTTGGTTAAAATTTAGAAATAAATTGGTATTGAAAAATTAAATTTTTTCGTCACAGAGGCTTCGTCAAAATTGAGGAAGAGTAAGAGGATGAACAGAGTGAAGACCTCGCTGACAAAACATATGAGGATTGGATGGATATAGATCGTGATTCAAACTTCTGAAGAGTATTCTGTGGACCAAATTTGTCAGTCTATATTATAAATGAAATCACCAACATCAACGATGAGGAGAATGACGAAAGTGATGAAGAACAGGTCGACGTCGTAGTTAAACCACCATCAAAATATAAAGAGGTTCTGGAGGCTTTAGACGTGTTAAGGAGAGCTGTCCATCACCGTGGTACTAATTTCAATGTACAATACGAATACGAACAGTATATTTTCGGAATATTGGAACAAAATAAAAAACAAACTAAAATTACAAATTTTTTTCAAAAATAATTTTTCAAAATAAATAATAAATAGTAATAATTTTTATAATATTTTTATGTGTAATCAAAATTTTAGTTTTTTTTCTTATCAGGATTATTAAATTTATTCAATAATAAGTATTATGTAATATGTGTTAAAGTATTAAAATTGAAGCAAAATATGTAGTAAAATAAAATGTATAAATACGTAATTAATTTATTTTCCCACTTCGCCTATAAGATTCATTCGG
>NC_042494.1:134658908-134670918 GCF_005508785.2 Acyrthosiphon pisum
GTAAATATCTTTCCTTCCTTTTATAATTCTATAATTGAAACTCATAACGACTAATGCAACTTTTAAATAGGTAGCAATTCAAAGAATTAAAAGCTTATAAGCAGTTAAAGCAACCAGCTAATGTCATTACTGTACATATACAAAAACTTAAAATATATATATTTTATATTACCTATATATGAAAACATGTATAAGTTAATTATGACGGCGCATTGGAGTATTAATGGCAGGCCAATTGTTAACATTTTTTAAGTTAGTGGTGCCATTGCACACCCTGCCCCCCCAAATGACGCCCCTGTAACTAGATACATAATATCTATCCATATTATGTATCCAGATACATAATATTGTTCTATGATAATATATATTACAGTAAACGCCGCTTATAAGACTCACGGATATAAGGTTCAGTCGCTTATTAGACTCAAAATCGTCTGGAACGGTCCAGACGTATCCAAATACATTAAAAAAAAAAAAATCGGTTATAAGACTCACTTTGTGCTGGTCCCAAAGTGAGTCTTATAAGCAGCGTCTACTGTATTTAAAAAAAAAATTAATTAATGTAGTTAACATTGTTACAGCTTTTTTTGAAAATTATGCAACCTTATGTATTGTTTGCTTGAATAGTGAAAATTATTTTCTAAACATGTGTTTGATTACATGATTAGTATATTATTTAGAGTCTTCAAAAGATTTGTATTCATTTAGTAACAAAACATTTTCATGATAAATGTGACAGAAAAACTGGTAATTTATTAAAATACGTATAAGCCAAAGATGACAATTTTCATAAATAATGATGTGAAACAAGGTAAATGTTTGGATATCCCAATATATTATATTAAAAGTTCAGAAGTCAATGCAAAGAATATTATAAAAATTACGTTTTAAACACGACTACATAATATAAAAATGTAACAAAATACAAATATAACATTAAAATACCACTCGTATTAATAATAATAGGTTTCCTTCCTTATTATAATAATCAACTTTAATACATATTTCTAACAACAAATATTTCTGATGCTAATTTCACACCTATAAAACACGACTACTAATTCGGTGATTACATTGAGGACAATTAATAGACAGGATTCCACAACAAATGTGGCCATTTGAACATTTGAACCAATGACCCTGACCTCTATCAATGCCTATGAAACTTGCGGACATCGCAGTGTGAATAATCTGTCTATCATCATCTGTTATTAATGGAAGACCATACATTTTTTGTTGGATGTCTTCTGTCAAATGTTGTATATGTTGATCCATGCTTAATGTATACATGCTGCATGACATTAACAAATTATCCATGTCATCTACAATGTGTTTAACATTTGTGTCAGAAGTTTGCTTCTCAACGGCAATTTGAAATTTCGTATTGGACATGATCTCAAATAAACTTATCATCCTTACACCACGTGCCATTTCCATGTTAATATCAAATTGTTGTTGCTTTGTCAATTGTTGAGCATAAGTGAATGCAACAGAGAGAAGCCAGTCAAAGTGATTAATAATAATTTGTTTTCTTGGGAAATCTTTGATTTCTTCAATTCTATTATTAAACTTTAAGATAGTTTCAAACAGATGAACGACAAAATTTAACGATTCAATATCATTGGCAGGTAAAGTAAACTTTGAACGTTTACTACCCAAAGAACCTAATAAAGGCTTGCAAAACATATTCCATAAATGTTTGATTCTATCATATCTATAAGTTGTATCACAAATATAGTTTGAAACAAAATTATTATCCAAGGATTTTAATGAATTCATTATTATTTTTGTTTTGCTGCGAATAACAGAAAGTTCTCCATATTGTTTTATTTTTATTTTAGATATATCTTCTAAAATAGACTTCACTTGGTTCATGAAACGTTGGGTTTTTAAAACTGGTGTTTTACATAGTGGACATTGTTTCAAACATATTTCTTTATCATTTTGGAACATCCATTTTGTTAAAGCATCAGATTCTATGGTGTGTTCACAATCTACTAAATAAATAAACCTAAAAAATAATACATATATTATATCAACAATTAATATTATACAGATAAATATAATATATAATATAATATATTATGACACATTATAGCCTTAGTCTATTATGCCAAAATAAAATATCTGCTTTTACAAATATATAAAATTACTGATTAAACTCGAATTTCATATATACTAACAGGATCACTAATAACTACCAAGATTGGTAACAGAATAAAAAATAGAAAATATGTCTAACAGATATTCTTTCTAATTTACCTTGCATTTGGATCATCTTCATTGCCAAAAATTATTGTAGTAACTTCATATTCTTGACAAATGCGACATAGAGGGGGACATGGTTCACCACAAAATCCTATACACTCATGCCCACATTTCAACTTTATTGTGCAATGCTCAAAACAAGGTTTACGATCACATAACTCATGACATTTTCTGGTACATACCAAATGTGGACACTTCCATTCACATTTCTCCTATTAATAAAATAACATATACATATAAACTATGAATAAAAGATTCAAGTAAATATAACAGTATTTAATGTTAATTCAAACATTACTAACATCAAAAACATCACAGCAGTGGCGTATTTACAGGGGGAGGATTAAAGGAATCTATCCCCTCTCCCATAGGCTGTACATATATAATAGTTTTTGGTGGCCAAACGTAAGGCCTATATTTTTAAAGGTGGGGCTACTAGATAAAATCATATCCCCCCCCCCAAGAAAAAAATAAATACACCACTGCATTAGATGAAAAAAATGTAAAAGAAATATATGTATACATTTTTATTCTTATTGGTTATTAGTTATTACCTTGCATGGTACACATGGATTACCACAAAGACGAGTACATCTAGAATGCACGCAAGAATAGATGCATTTTTGATTACAAGGTGGACATTGTTCCTTACAGGGAAATTTACATCTGTAAAAATAAATTATTATAAAGGTTTAAGAACAAACATCTGTTAAAATAAAGTATTTTACATATTTAGTATTAAAAAAAATAAATCTAGTTTTAAATTAAAAATGTACGCATACATATGATTGCATGAGTATATCTTGTTGCAAATGTCACTGCAGGGTATATGTAAACGTCCTTGTTTACATTCACCACATGTTCCCAAACAAATATCATTACAATTCAACTTTTGAAGACATGGTTCACGGCACTTGTCAAGTAGATATTGGCTGTCCGGTCTGAATTCTACAAAATATCATGATTTTTTTATTAATAACCTCTTGTGAACATAATTATTATATTGGTCATACAGTTATTGAGTTATAATTTGTTATTTAACATAAGAATGTAAATTAACTTTAAAAAAAATTGTATAATTAAATATGTTTTGATACTCAATTAAAAAAAAAAAGATGTAATTATATTATATGATTGAAAAAATTACCTTTATCCTTGTCACAACATAAAACCCAAATGCTATTATGACCACAAGCCAGTTTACTATATTTTTGCAATACTATTTCCTCACAATCGTTAGTTGTACATTCTTCTGCACATAAATTCTTACACATATGCCCACAATCTAAAATTCGGTTACATTTCTTAGTACAAAGCTTACGTTCTGGTAAAGTCTTACATTTTATTGTAATTGAATGGCCACAGTCTGGTATAACTTTTACTACCTGAAAATAAATAAAGTTAAATAAACAAAATAGAAGGAATAAAATATTTAACTTACTTGATTTTCACATGGTTCGCATTTTTTATAGCATTTAGATTGACACTTATGGTCACATTTTAATAACTTATCACATGGAAGAATACATTTAATCTCCTCAATATTTAATCCACAAAGAACATCATTCTTAATATGTCCACAAGTCAGAACTTTCTGAACATTAACATCACAATATAATGAACAATCTTCATAACACATCTTTTGACATTTGTGATTTGAAGAGCACTTTCTGTTAATATTTTCACATCGCTTTAAGCATTTATACTGAGGACAATTTATAAATTAAAATTATTATTGTAAAAGATCATAAAAAAACACTAAAATCATTAAAAACAAAATCTACCTCTTCGTGTTCTGGATCATCATTCATGTGACAATTTTTTTCACAAACATGAGAACAATTTAATCGATAAAAACATTTATATGAACAAGTTGGTTGTTCGTCATGACATTTTTTTAAAATTGTATGACCACATTCTTCCAATACTGATTCCACCTAAATTAAAATTTTGTAATTAAAATAATACATTAGGCAAATTAAAAGTAATAAAACCGACCATTTCTTCACATAGAAAAGTAAGAACATCTACAAAACATGGTAATGTCAATTGGTGACCACATGGTAACTCTTTGATTAATGGGAAAGTGCACTTTCCACAATCCATAAAACATGTTTTTTCACAAGGATGGTTATAATCACAGAACCTATGATACATTATTACATAATGAAATAAAAATATATTTCAAAGAAAATAGTAAATAAAAATATTATACTTGTCACATGGCTCTGTGCATTTAAATTCCAAATGCTCTCGGTCATAAGAATGACATATACTTGAACAATAATGACCACACAGTAGCAATGATTTACACAACATGGAACAACCACCTTCCATAATTGTATTGAAATCTTCACTCTTTACAACATTTGTCATAATACCAGAATGAACAGCACACTCTAAAGTCAATTCATCACCTTAAAACAAATAATGTTAATAATTATTTAATATTTAATCTATAAACTTTATAAAAAATATTTAAAATATATTTATACCATATGAACCCTGATTTACTAGTGTTTCTTTTATTTGTTTCCACAAACTACCAGAATTGTACAAATTGTCCATGTTACCCATTATGTAAAGTCCATACTTGGCTCTTGACAATGCAACACATATTCTGTTCTCAGTTTTTAAAAATCCTACATTTCCTTTTTCATTACTTCTGACTAATGACAGCAATATTATATCACTTTCTTCTCCTTGGTAATTATCTACCACCGTGATCTTCATCCCTTCTAATATTGAATGTTTTTTTCTTAACTAAATTTAAATATATATTATACTTTAATATTTAATTATTTCAAATAAATAACAGAAAAATTATATGAATAATACTTTGAATTAAATTATTAATCATTTATATTGTTTCATACTTAATTATTAAATTGTAAAATAAATTATTAATATTTTAATATTAAATAAGTATGTCATTAAAATAATATTTATAATAAGTACAACATTAATAATTATAATACAAAGTTACTCATTAAAATGTTGAAAAAAGTATCATAGAGTTCACTTACTGAGCGAAATTGAAGTAATTGTGCACTATAAGTTGTTAAAATTGTAACTTGATCAGTTTTATATCCTTGTAAGATTAAATGCCTGGCAAGCATAATTAAAAATCTAGCTTCATGATCATTACTTTTGCTTGTGGTTTCTTCAACCTAAGTTCACAAACAAATTGTATTTTTGTAACATAATAACAAGCTTTATTACAGAAAATATATTCCATTATATTATTGTATGATTATTGATTGTTCATTTAGCAGTTTTAGTAAAGTAAAATACAATTACAGTTTAAACATACTTCGTTTTCATATAAATTATGATTTAGGAAGAATACATCTTTGGTAACACCACGAATATGTTCTCTATTGTGAACAGAAATATGATTTTTTAATTCATCGTATATTGATGGAGTTATAAGAGATGCTATTTCAGGACGCATTCTATGTTGTTCTCCTAACGTATAGCAAGGTACTCCATTATTGACCATACGTTCAAACAACGAAATATCAAAATTAAAATCTTTCGCCAATTTGTAAACTGCATTACTAGGACGTAGTTGCTTATGGTCACCTTTAAAATGCAAAATAATAAACTATTATTATAATTTACATTACCATTGATCACATATGGTTAATAATAAATACCAATTAATATTAGATGTTGACAGTGATATGTTAATGATGAGACAATATGTGCTTCCAGAACCTCAGCAGCTTCCTCAACAACAACTAAAAATCAAAGTTAACTATTAAATTTGCCTAAGGAAATCTTAATTTATACCTACCAATTGGTGATTCTAATCCTTCTAGCATTATTCTGTGTTTAGCTGCACCAGTAGTTGTTAATGCTATTACATGCATCTTGTTTAAAATCTCTACGTTTGCCAACTGTCTTAATTCAGCATGATGCTTATAGACTTGTGTATACTTTTGTTCATAATCTATTATTTTTGAATGTAACATATCTTTTGTTTCTTTTACCCAACTGAAATATAAAGACCACCTTTGTTGCATATTTAGTACATTTAAATTTCTTATTGTTCTTGGTAGTACTATATTATCATCAATCAAATTCATCATTTTAACAAAATAATTATGTATATTTTCCATTACACCAAAGTTGAATTTGGCTTCTTCAGATTCATTAAAAAAATGTACACTTTTATTTGATAGATTCTCTAATCTTATACTCTCTTCAAGTAGTTCTGTACAAACTTTTTTTATGTCGTCTAATGTTATACTATTGATGACAATATCTTCATGATTATGTTCTAGATCTAAGTCATCAGATTTATATATGAATGATTTGTCATTGTGTTCATTTTTTTCTTCTTTAATTTCTAACAATTTATCTGACTGAAAAACCTTATTAATTAACTCATTGCTAATACCAGTTATAAAACTAATTGGGTCTACACTAAAATAATCAAAATCTTGAAATAACCAACGGAGAAGATCTAAAGTAGTTTTAAAAAAACAATGATATTGCTTAGGCATACTTTTTTTCAACAATGATAACTCTAATATTCCAGCATTATATGATAAAACTTCACTCCATTTCTTAAAATATAATATGTTAGTCATGCTACTTTTCAGCTGATTTTCAATATTTCTTAGACATGTATAAGTAGATGGGGATTTTCTGTGCTCACGAGATATATTCCTTAAACTGTATTTTTCTAATATTTCTGACTTAGATTGACCTCCAATTCTAACAACTTTTTTTGTGAAACTCAATATACCTTCCATAAACTGATCTAAAGCATGATTTGTGTAACACACTACTAAAATTGGTTTGGTGAGAAATTGCTTGTCGTATAAATTATTTATAATTGTTTTCATAATTTTCAATCCAATGAATGTTTTTCCAGTACCAGGTGGACCTTGAATAACTGTAAATTCTTGTGTCAATGCCGCTTTAAATGCTCCAAATTGCATTTCATCAAGTCCTAGCTGTTCTTTAGTAGGCCAATGATTTTGACTCAGTACTTGGAATTTAATCAAATCTTCAATTTCATAGTAGGTGTGTTCAGGTAACTCATCAATATAATATGGATGGTCGATTTTATTATAAGCTGATATAATATACATTTCCATAGGGAATTTATGAATATTAATATTTTTAAGAACTTCCATTGAGCATTTATATGGTTCAAAAAATACTTCACTCTCTACCATAGTAACAGATGTATTAAATAAAGGCTTTACACCTTCTAATAATTGCACAATTAACTTTCCTTGTGTCAAAAGTTTAATTTTTCGCTCCATAACAATGCCCAAAAAAAAATTCCTAAAATCATTTCCAGAAAATAGTAATAAAGAACCATGCATAAATCGTTTAGTAATTTCCCAGTTGATTTTTAATTTATTTTTTTTGTCAAAGTTTATCAGATAACTATAATCATCACGACCAAATTCACATATTTTTTCAAATTCAACATCACTATAAATACGTATATTGTTTATTTTTTTTCGACATTCATCATTTATTGTATTTTTATAAAATTGTATACCTTCTCGTAATGGACCAATAAAATCTTCACGTAAAAGACGAAATTGAACGTCTAAATAGTGTTCAACATTCTGGTAAGTTCCTTTGGATATATTAGGTCGTAAATATGGTTCTCCAAATTCAAGATCGATTGCGGTTGGATATACAGTAAGTTCTCTAAAATTTTCTGGTGGAACAGATTGTGCAGTATTTTCATTTGCTAATGCTTCTTTCAATTTTAATTCCTCAGGTAACTTAGATTTAATGAGGTTTTTTAGCATATTGTTAATTTTATTCATTGTAGCTTCATTAATTTCAATGTGATTACAATAACTTTTAGTAACATTTATGGCAATATTACTAATTATTATTAATTCTTTTAATTTATCTTCTGCTTCTTTTGGAAATAATGTAGTGATAGATTCAAAAACAACTAAACAATAATCATAAAATTTACTCATATTGTTGCATCGTTTAATGTTTTTTTCAGTTGGTGTACTCAATATATATGTTTTTAGATGATCAAAAAATTGATTGCCCATAAGTTCTGTTAGTAAAAAAAGTTTACTTTGTGTTAATTCAGTAGAACAAATCTTAGCTGAAACTTTCATAAGCAAAAAAATCCAATCTGGTTCTTTATTTTGTTTAAATAAGTCCATGAATCCATTAACTTCATTGGACATCACAAACACAATCTCAGAAGGGTCCTTGCAACATAGTTCTGTAAGGCGTATAAATCCAAAACCACACCTAGTTATATTATTTTTTTCCATCTTACCATTGTTAAAATATTCATTTAACTCAAATTGTTTTTCTCCCCATCTTTTTGGTTTATTATCTGAATAAGGTTTTCCCCCCCACTGCTCTGATGTATTAGGTGATTTTTGTTTTTTTCTCCATTGTTCCTTAGTATTAGAACTACTTGACTGTAACTGTTCATTTTCCTCTTTGGATGACTTTAAATCAGATTGAATTTTTACTGATGGATTTGTTTTGATAATTTTATGCTGGTAATTTTGACCTTGGTTATTCTGGTCAATGTATCTGCTGTACATTATTAATTTAATTTTAGGTTGGACTTGGATTTAGATTTTTATCCTGTCATATAAATACAAACAATAATAAATTATAGATTTTATACTTATGATACATTTTTTTTTTAGAAAGAATACACATTGTATAAAATACCTACATTTTGTTACAATTTCAACAGACATTTAATGACATTAATTATTAAAAGGGTTATTTATAAAACAAATGCAACATTCCCATCAAAAAGAAAAGTAGATAAAAACTTAATTGTTATAAAAATATTATTTATTTATGTACAATCGACGTCAGATAGATTGGCACAGCAGCGGCAATGACAAACAGTTTCATGTTTAATATCAACCCATTAGCGCCCAGCGTTAACATATGGCAACGTTTATAGGCTCTATTAAAAAAAAAAATTTTATTTTAATATGAGTGTATTTATAGAAGTATTTATAGAAGTCAACAAAAATGTATTGATAATTTAAAAAAAAAATAATTTGGGCGCTAATGGGTTAATTAATAAAATCTCTATTTTTTGTTAAAGAGTTTAGCAGATTATTTTCTTTTAAATTAATAACCTAAATCAGTTATATTGACCAATCTACCATGTGCTGATTGTACCTAAATCTACTTAGCACAAGTTAATTAGTTAATACTATCTAAATTAGTGTTTCTAATTCATTATGACATTTTATTTCACTTATAAATATATTGTTATCATTTTTAACTTGATTTTAAAATTATTTGTTTAGTACTGTCGAAAATAAAATTATTTGTAAGAAAGCATTAGTAGTCTGAATTTAAGTTGAGAATTAGATTTATTGTATGATTTGAAATTATAAAAACGGGTTTTTGGGCACGTCTCTATTTTAATTTCATGTAATTGGCTCAATATAGAAAAATTATGGCCTGCCCTGGTCAATTCAAGTTTTTGAAAGGATGGGGACCGATAATTGACTAAACTCTGTCTAGCAAGAGAACACGTTGATTTTTCACAGAATAATCTATTTACGTTTGGCAACTGAGTATTCTAACGCTGGACGAAGTATAGACAAATCAGTTGATACCAAAATTATAAACACAGGATTTATAGTAGGGATGCCGTACATGAATATTTACCTCTCAACTTAGAATAAAATTTATATCTTTTACTATGCTTAACATCATTATACAATTGTTTAAGTTAAGTTACCCAACCTACAGAATATTTATATTTTATTATGTTACATAATTTCCGACTCACCCACTTCAGTTCCCAAGTCTAATCCAAAGCTCACGATCCTGTTCAAACTCATCCAATTAGGTTTAGTTACCAAACGAAAACGGGTTGGCGGAATGGATGGTGGATATTCTCTTTTAGAAAATTAAAAAAAAGTACATACATTTAAATACTTATTAAATTATTATCATATTATATACTTACTTGTCCGTTGTCCGTAACAGTTGCACACAAGCTGTGCGAGCCACGAAGAAATAACACCGACAATAATGGTCGCAAGCAAAGACAAGTGGCAACACGCAAATACACACAATTCAATATTCAACAGGCGGCTGGCGGGGTTAAATAGTTCAACGCTTATATTATGTATCTAAAATTATCCAAATCAAGAAGGCACCCAATTTAATAATAACAAAAATAAACACTTGTTGACATAACTGTAACACCAACCAATCGTGTCATTGAGTAAAATTACCATGTAAAATAAATTGCTGACACTTCACGAGTACCTCGACTGTAGAACCAGTGGACAATTGACAGTGGTATGACCACAGGTGATAACATAAATATTTTGTCATGTGACCACAGAATATAATATATTAATATAATTGTAATGATATTATGATGGTATGATACTGTGACACTTTGTGAATAATTTGTGAGTCTATTTGTCGAATCGGCCTTTGTGGTCTTGAAAAGTAAAGTTTAACTTGGTCTCAGGTGAAGGGCGGAAACAGGAATAGACAATAGTAAATAAGCGTCGCAAGCCAGCAAGCGCGTATCCCGCCAACCAAGGCAGTAAACGTTTTCGTAATTCGCGTAAACAAACTAGTTCTAACATCATGTTGGTGGGCGATCTCGTTTTCCTGTTAAGTATTAAGTAGGAAGTTCAGAGTCCGTACTCCGTACGGCGTACACGTCTTGAAAGAACTCGATTTATTCAACGCTGTGCTATTTTATTTTATCTCAAATGCTTATCTTAACGACATACAATATAATGACCATTGAAACAAATTTTATTGCCCGCTTCTTTGTTAGTTTGGTATATTTCTACTTTACCGGGCACCCTTTTTATTGCGTTTTAGATTCTGAGTGGAACGATGAATGTATTGATTTTACAATGATGTGTGTTTTTTTTTTCAAAATCTGTTTTCGAGAAAATTGATTTTGGTTTTTGGTGTAACTTTAAAACCAATGACTGTAGATACATGAAATTTTCACTGGTTGTTTTTATTTCCATTTTCTACACATGATACAATTTTCAAATATTTTGATTTGTTTTGAGCTGTTAACAGACATTTTCCGTTTCCAATTTAATTAGTTTTTTTTTTCTATGAATGTCAATAAAACTTTATTTGTTGAGTAAAAATACTTAAAAATTTAATACAAGGCTCCAACTATATTGTTACAATTACATTTGAAAAATATTAAAAATCCTTAATCACAGTTTTTTTTTATTAGCATTTAAAGTTCAAAAATTGACAAAATATGTAAAAATCACGAATATTAGCAAATTATTTTGTGTTAAGAATTCGTAAAAATTTTTTTGTCACGCCTGCACCGAAAGTTTGGTTTTCGACCACGGTTGAAGCGTTCGAAAGCGTCCTTTTTCCGTCCAGCGGGCGGAAAAGAGGAAATCCCCAAAAGTGCCGGGCGGAAAAGAGGAAATCCCCAAAAGTGCCGGGTGGAAAAGAGGAAATCCCCAAAAGTGCCGGGCGGAAAAGAGGAAATCCCCAAAAGTGCCGGGCGGAAAAGAAGAAATCCCCAAAAGTGCCGGCCGCCGGGCGCGTATCCCCTGCACAACCAGAAACTAAAATGTATACCTACCACGGTTCTTACAAACATAAACTTTTGGTTACATCTTAAATGTATAGTATAACCTCCTTGCATGACGCATCAACATTTAAACATATTTAATTTGCACTGTTCGTAGTCGAACGATGCGTCAGTAAGTTTTTTTTCACGCATTTGTATAATATTCAA
>NC_042494.1:134671379-134672462 GCF_005508785.2 Acyrthosiphon pisum
CCCAAAGAAATTGCAAATTATTTAAATTTACCAGATCCCCAAGCCTTATACAGGTCATTCTATCCGCCGAACTTCAGCAACATTACTTGCCGATTCTGGAGGTGATATTACAACGCTCAAACGCCATGGTGGTTGGAAATCCAGTCAAATTGCCGAAGGTTATATAGAAGATTCAATAAACAACAAAAAAAAAAATATTTAACCAGATAACTGAGTCTATAACTAATCCATCATCAACACAAACCATAAATGATGTTAACTATGGTGCATCTACTTCAAAAGCCAGTGACGTTGATGAAAAAAAAAAAGAAACAAGTGTCAGCGGAAATATTTTCAATATAAGTAATTGTTCTAATTGGACATTAAATATAAATAAAAAATAAAATAATGTAAATATAAATTAAAAATAAAATAATGTAAATATAAATTAAAAATAAAATAATGCAAATATAAATTAAAAATAAAATAATGTAGTATATTAGTATAATAATCTTATCAGTTACAATAATAAAATATACAAAGTGAAAATTGTAACAGGGGTACGAAACTCTGTGAATTGGCCGAATCGGGCGATTGTAGCCTTGAACACGGTCTCCAGGGGGGCGTTGCATACGTAATCTACACGATTTAAGATAGTATGGTTGCCCAACGAGCTATGATAAGACGGCATTGGATTTAAATCGGACCCCGGGCACTAGCACTTCTAGTGGACTATTTTATAATTTATAATATAATATGATCATTATACAGGGTCTTCCAAATTTTGGTCTTTTGTCACACGAAATTTGGAACACTCTGTATATATTTTTATTGTATATAGGTATAACATAACAATTTTTATTAGTTTTAATTTGAACCAATATGAGCGCTGTATGCGGGGGTCCCCGTAGATCACGTGACTTTTCGATTCAAACCGTATGCCGTGTGATAACATTTTTCTAATGGGTCGATGGGCAACCATACTATCTTAAATCGTGGTAATCTATGATAAAAGTAAACAGTGGAAACAACCCGACCCCGCGCAGAATACCACTACCTATTAGGCGGAAACGGTTTTTCAATACGGGTATAACATCATGTCAG
>NC_042494.1:134672512-134673823 GCF_005508785.2 Acyrthosiphon pisum
CAGAATATTTATATTTTATTATGTTACATAATTTCCGACTCACCCACTTCAGTTCCCAAGTCTAATCCAAAGCTCACGATCCTGTTCAAACTCATCCAATTAGGTTTAGTTACCAAACGAAAACGGGTTGGCGGAATGGATGGTGGATATTCTCTTTTAGAAAATTAAAAAAAAGTACATACATTTAAATACTTATTAAATTATTATCATATTATATACTTACTTGTCCGTTGTCCGTAACAGTTGCACACAAGCTGTGCGACTGTGCGAGCCACGAAGAAATAACACCGACAATAATGGTCGCAAGCAAAGACAAGTGGCAACACGCAAATACACACAATTCAATATTCAACAGGCGGCTGGCGGGGTTAAATAGTTCAACGCTTATATTATGTATCTAAAATTATCCAAATCAAGAAGGCACCCAATTTAATAATAACAAAAATAAACACTTGTTGACATAACTGTAACACCAACCAATCGTGTCATTGAGTAAAATTACCATGTAAAATAAATTGCTGACACTTCACGAGTACCTCGACTGTAGAACCAGTGGACAATTGACAGTGGTATGACCACAGGTGATAACATAAATATTTTGTCATGTGACCTCAGAATATAATATATTAATATAATTGTAATGATATTATGATGGTATCACAGATTATATGAAAACAGATTGTGCACTTAGATGTAAACAAAAAATGGCCTGATTCTGGTCTCCGCCAGAATCAATGTGACCATTTCAACAGATTGAAATTACTTGAAATGTATCGTATACTTGTGGCTTACCTGATAGTGATATCCGAGTATCCGACAAACAAAATATATTGTTATCAACACTCTGATACTTTATATCTGATAGTCTGATGTTTGGTTTTCACTTTTCACGTGTTTTTGGCGTTTGACGTTTTACGATTTTTGGTGTTTGCTTAAATAAAATAGTTTTTTTTTTGTAATATTTTATATTTATACTGTCATATTTATTTTAAAAAATGACTACTTGTGCAGTCAAGTTTTGCGACAATAAAATGTCACTAACGAAAAATATAAGCTACTTCAGATTTCCAAGCGACCCATTGAGGTGAGTAATTAGGTTTGTTTTATGATTTTCATATGTATGCATTACAATTTGTTACGTTACTAATTTATTATAGGTGTAAACAATGGATGGAAAAATGTCAAACTGAACATTTACTGAAAAAGATGCTACTATTTTATACAAAATTACAGGGTGTGTGGTGTTCATTTTGAAGACAAATGTTTTTAAATCCAAATAGTAGGAACCGTCTTACAATGAATGCTGTGCCA
>NC_042494.1:134676337-134677438 GCF_005508785.2 Acyrthosiphon pisum
AAGTAATCTAGGTAATGTATAAACATTTTGTACTCCATCAATTCTGTATGTTTATAATAAATGTATAATATGTATTTAATTTTAATTGTTAATATTATATGTTTGAAATTGTGAAAAATTTAAATAAATATTTGTTTGTAAATAACAATTTGCATATTTTATTTCTATATTACTTTTACCCAAGTATAATATTTTGAGTATTGAGTTGAAATTGAAAAGTTTACTAAGCAAAATCAAATTTCTATAATATGGTATGTATGTATGTTCAATAATTTAGCATTGGTATTTGTGATCACACTGATTTGGGCGGAGACCAATCACAGCACCGTATTCATTTTTTACATTGCAGCATAGGAAGTGCACAATCTGTTTTCATATAATCTGTGATGGTATGATACTGTGACACTTTGTGAATAATTTGTGAGTCTATTTGTCGAATCGGCCTTTGTGGTCTTGAAAAGTAAAGTTTAACTTGGTCTCAGGTGAAGGGCGGAAACAGGAATAGACAATAGTAAATAAGCGTCGCAAGCCAGCAAGCGCGTATCCCGCCAACCAAGGCAGTAAACATTTTCGTAATTCGCGTAAACAAACTAGTTCTAACATCATGTTGGTGGGCGATCTCGTTTTCCTGTTAAGTATTAAGTAGGAAGTTCAGAGTCCGTACTCCGTACGGCGTACACGTCTTGAAAGAACTCGATTTATTCAACGCTGTGCTATTTTATTTTATCTCAAATGCTTATCTTAACGACATACAATATAATGACCATTGAAACAAATTTTATTGCCCGCTTCTTTGTTAGTTTGGTATATTTCTACTTTACCGGGCACCCTTTTTATTGCGTTTTAGATTCTGAGTGGAACGATGAATGTATTGATTTTACAATGATGTGTGTTTTTTTTTTCAAAATCTGTTTTCGAGAAAATTGATTTTGGTTTTTGGTGTAACTTTAAAACCAATGACTGTAGATACATGAAATTTTCACTGGTTGTTTTTATTTCCATTTTCTACACATGATACAATTTTCAAATATTTTGATTTGTTTTGAGCTGTTAACAGACATTTTCCGTTTCCAATTTAATTAGTTTTTTTTTTCTATGAAT
>NC_042494.1:134678953-134724373 GCF_005508785.2 Acyrthosiphon pisum
AGGATAATCTACCTTTATCAAAAAAAAAATATCTATAAGAAACTCAAATTAAATTTTTATGAGCGTTTCAAATTCATATTTTTACAACATTCGATATTCACTCGATTTCTTACGTAACGATTTTCTTATTTTGTTGTAATTAAAAAACAAGAGACTGTAAAAACTTGAAAATTTCACTGAATGTTTATATTAGCATTTTCTATATACGACAACATTTTGAAAATAATTTGACTTTTTTTGAGCTGTTTACGGACATTGTAAGTTTTCAATTTTTTTAGTTTTTTTTAGTTTTTGTTTTAAATTTTATTTGTTTGGTAAAAATGCATGAAAATTTAATGCAGGGCTCCTGATACATTGTTACAATAGCAGTTGAAAATATTAAAAATACATAGGCACAATTATTTTTTATAAACATTTGAAGTTGAAATTTTGACAAAATTTATCAAATTTAAAATTGAATAATTATTTTGTAGTTAAAAATTTATAAAATGTTCAACTTTTATATCTTAGGATTGAAAATTTAAAACAAGATTCCAAGTAATTATTTAATTCTGTTACCAAAAATTCTAAGAAATACATAAGCACAGTTTATTTTTATAGTCGTTTTAAGTTCGAATTTGGACGAAATTACATATTAAAAAACCTGGAATAACTATTTTAGTTATTTTGTTGTGATTGTATAATATTATTCGTGGGTACTTGAAACTTCTAAAGTATACTATTATATATCTATGATAGTACCACGGTTTATTGTTGATGTATAACACGTTACCTAATGGATATTGTGACATGATTAATTTGGAATTTATTATTGATACCTATTATAGATACATTTTTTTTTAATACTATGGATAAGTATACCTATAATAGGTATGTCTAATACCCAGACTGACAAACCGTCTCCGCTCAGAATCGTTTTTCTTATACACTGATATTATATCATTGAATTCAAATTTAATACTATCCATTATACAGTGACCTACTTGTAAGTTGTAACCTACTGTACAGCAGAGCGACATCCACTTACCCACCTTTTTTTACTTGGACGGAGGGACGGACTAAACTAATACCCAAAATAATTTTTATTTAAATTTGGAGTGGATCTAAATTGTGTTGTCAAAGATAAACCTAATGAATACCTAGGAATTTTACATTTTTTAATATAAAAATATTTTTCATCCTATCTATGGTTTTGACTAGTAATGTTTAACCTTTTTGACTTGCGATCTACTGTTTTTGATACAATATTTTCACGACTCGTGTCACCTTTGTAGGCCATAAAATAAAAAAGACTAAGCTGATAATTTTGCGTAATTTCCCGTGCATAAATGTGCCCAAAACATTTCCAAAAAAGTTTCAATAAACATTTGTTTAAGTTTGGAATCACAAGTACCTAAGCTCAATTTATTGACTTTAGTAGACATTTTAACTATCATTATATCTACTGTAAAATAAGGTTCTTCAATTCATTCATAACTTATTCGAATCCATAATTTATAATTTTATAATAAACCAATTTTTTTTAAAACAAAAAAGACTTTTCACGAGCCATTTTTATAGATTACGCGACCCAGGATTTTGTAGCGATACCGGTTGAATACCACTGGCTTAGATTTCCTAATACCTTGCTATTTATTATATTATTGTTTGTTTGTATTTATGTCTAGTTAATAGTTCGAAGATATTATGTACCTACAATAAACTATCTTTGACAACAACTTAGATCCATTCTTAATTTTAATAAAAATTGATTTGAGCATTTGTTTGTAAATATCTGTGAACTAGTGTTCACAATTGACATACCTAGCTAGGTATGCGTCTATATCACAAATTATAATTATTAAGATATTAACACTGATAATTATAAATTTTTTTATTTCCTACCGAAATATGTAGGTAGGTATTATTTCTATCAATAAAAATTTCGAAAAATAATGTGAATATAAAATATAAATCCATATTCACTTACATATTACATAGGCACATATAGTTAAATATATTATATTTGGAAATTTGGAGTAGACTTGACCAATTTTTATGAAATTTTTTATGCATATTCAGTAGGTATGAGGATTGGCTAACATCTATTTTTCATACCCCTAAGTGATAAGGGTTGTCCAGAAAAAAATAAGTTTGAGTTATAAATATTCAAAGTTTAGATGAGAGGAGAAGTGGACAAACATTTTGCGGGGTAACCCCGTACAACTCCACTACGCTCTTCTAAATTTTGAATATTTATAACTCATAAACTACTTGCCCCAAATACTAAGAAAAATATTCTGCTTTGGAATATAAAATTAAAACCCTATGTTGTCATTCAAAAAAGTAAAAAACTTAAAAAATTATAAAGATAAAAAATATTTGAAAATATAATTTTTTAAGAAAAACGTTGTTTTATAAGCGACTTGAAACTATGTAAAAAAATATTTTCAAAAAATTTTACACTTTTTGAAATAATGAGTGTTGTTTGATAAAAGAATCACCCGGTATAATTAATGAGTATACAAATAAACAATAATAAATAGTATTATACAAAATTCAAACCGTCCAAAATAAATGGTTGTCACTTGTCAGTAACATCTTAAAATAATAAAATTTGTTCATTTTATAATACAAAGTTATGGAAAGTTAGAAAATTTAGGACTTCAACCTGAGGCCCCTAATACAACCATGGTCTTGGGTCCCGTTGCAATGCACCCCCGCTAAATCCGGCACTATAGGTATCTAATAAATCAAGCTAAAATAATATTAAAAAAAAATAGTTTATTAATATCCCTAATTTATATTATAAATACATTATAAATATCATTCCATTAATATGAACTATAAAAATATATAAAAAAATAAAATCAACAAAATATGGTCATATTAATATAGTTATTAACCTATAAAGTATAACAAGGATATGCAGATAACCATTAACATATTATTAATATTTCATTAAAAATATAATTGAAAACAAACAAATCCCATGAATGAAAAAAAATAAAATACAGAAAATAATAAATATGATGATTTTTTTTATCATTTAGGTTTTATACCGTGGACTTTTCTTACTCAAACTTCCAAACTTATTCCGTCTTGTAGTTCGTTTAATTACATTAATTTTATCATTGTCAATTTCAGTATCTTCATTGACTTTAATATGAACAATCTTTTGAACATTACTTGCACCACTTGTACGAGCAATTTCTTCATCATTTTCTTCTTCTTCGCTATCATTTTCCATCAGTCTTCTTTTAACTTTGCTACGACATCTAGCACTTCGTTTCGTTACCAACTGTAATGGTTCGATTTCATCTCCTGAGGATTCATTGGTAATACTTATAGGTGCTTTCTTTCTTACTGTATTTAAACCTTAATACAAATATAATAATTAAACAACTGATTAAAAATTAATATTTTAGATTTAAGTAATATTTACGTTTTCCAGGAGTTTTTTGGGAAAGCAGAACAGCAAAGTCTTCATCTTTTACAATTTTTTCAATCTTACTAGTTAGTTCATTTAATATTTCTTTAGTTGCTGGTTTTGCCGTTTTAGAATTCGCACTTATGAGTATATTAAAGTTATTGTAAACTCTAGGGTTTTTAAGTTTGTTAGTGTAGTAAGATATATTGTCTGAGAGCTTAGTTAGGCTTTTGTCTGTATACTTAATAAGTGTCAAGCAATAAGATATATAATATTCTTGAATTTTATTATCTGATTCTTTTAGTCTTATACATAATTTGTCAACTAAAGATTCAATTTGGCGTTCTTTGTTAATAAGTGGAAGTAAAAATCTAAAAAGTAAAAGCATAATAGTATATTTGTTTATATACATACACATATGTTTCAAACATAGGTATATATTATATATACATATATTTACTTCATGATTGACTGAAAATCAGTTTCTGGTACCAAATCATCAGGGTTGGACAAGGTTGAAATAATATCAGATAAGACATTGTAAAGAGTGTTTCCTTTTTCTGCAATAACCCCAAAAAATTGTCTTGCAATGTCTGTAAGTAATCAATATAATTAGTTTAAATAGTAGTCAAACATCTAAACATTTTATAAACATACAATTAATATTTTGTTCTTCATCAACAAGCAGTTTGGCAATACCAGCAATCTGTCCTCGAACTTTTATCATTTCTTGACGTATAAGGTCTATAATAGTGATTAAAGTACTATAGCGAACCTGATTACATTTGTCATGTAACCTTAAAATGTGTACAACAATTGAAAATTAAAATATTTTTAAAACAATTATAGTTAAATTTGGTTATTTTAAACAATTTTATTATTATTTAACATTACTTTGCATAAAGTTTATCAGTACAAGGTTCCATCAAATTTGGATGCCTGAAAACCAACCAGCCAAATCCAGATACGAGATCAATAGCTGTTTCCAAGTTATCAGAATTTGCCATTAGATTTAGAAACATCTATAGTAAAATGATATATTTTTAATGTTATTTATAAACCTATAAATTATTTTTAAAAAAACCCAAACCGGTAAGTGTTTGTGACAAAATGAAGTAGAAATCAGCATAAACTTCATCAAAGAAATAATACTATTTGTCTTCAAATCTAAATCTTTTGAACTACATGCATTTATTAATATATGTTTTCTGTAGAAAAGTTAAAGTTAAAAATTAAAAAATATAATATATTAAATTATAAATTAAAAATAATAAACATATTAAATTCTTACGAAAAGTGAGCAAATATTCCATTTTCCTTTAAAAGTTGTTTATCACATATTTGTCGGATTCGATCATTGATAGCCTCTATTTCAGCTGCTTCAGAATCATGTACATTCTATAAAAAAAATGCATATAGAGCAAAAGTAATAATACAATAATTTGTTTTATACTTCATCTTCTTTAGCTTTGTCCATTTTTAATTTTTTAGTTTGGTATTTATCTCTCACGTTTTGTATTAACTCTTTTGCAATATAATTGTCTAAATGTTCATACTGTCTAAAAAATAATAATTAATGTTTAAATAACAAATAGAAATTAATGTATAGTATTATGTATTAACAATATGAAAATAATAATTTTACTGTAATGCAATGTGACCAATGATAAAAATAAATTTTGCAAGCATATTAGTATTTGATTGAACATAGATTTCATTCTTCTGAGAGGAACCTAAAAAATTATTTATTGATATAATTAAGTGATAGTATGTTTGAAATGTATTTAACAGAAAAAAATTAACATATTTTTCAAACGTGTAAAAAGAGTACTTTAAATTATACATTATTTGCTTACCATCTTTGTTATTTAACATAGAATTATACAATGTTTCAATCAATGTCATACAAGTAGCATCTGGTTGAATTGTCAACTAAAACATAAACACAATTACAGTATTCAGTTTTTCTTTATTATAGATAACATGAAAAACTTACTTTATAAATTATGTTAACGGCATTTGAAGCAACATCATTGAATATTTGAACTTCAGATTCATTAAAACATTTTTTTACTAGACTAAATACTCTTTTAACTAGTTCGTGATTGTCAGAAAATCTGGTCATATATTTAAAATGTTATATATTTATTAAAATAAAATTATAAAGTTAATTACCTTTTAAAATGTTCTTGAGTAATTGGTTCCAATATTTGACAATTATATATAAATAATTGAAAGTCATCACAAAATCCATACTGGAGAATAGATTCTAAGTTCCCCAATGCAATAGAAGGCTGTGTGCTGAAATAAAACAGTAAAAAGTATTTTTAAATTTACAATATATCAATAATATTAAAAATATGAATAGTTTGAAAATAAATAAATTTAACATTTAGACTTTTAAGTAAAAAATAATGAATTAAGATTATAATTTTATTTTAAATAATCATTGGGAAATTGTTTTTCTTAGGATAACAAAATCTGGAATAATTATAGAATATATTGAATAAATTTATAATTGTAATAAATAAATAGTACTAAGACATATGGTTAATTTTTGTTTATGTTTGTTCTTTACAATACACCTTGGGGCAAAGAAGACATAAATAATATTAAAATATATTAACATCTACTTAATTTTTTTTTTTTTTTAACTAAATATTATCTTTTGCCAAGAGGTCTAATCTATCTATATATATATAAAAGTAGCTGATCCCGTGCACTTTGTTGCACATTGAAAATGCCAACTCTATATGAATAATATGTTTTATATATTACCATAGTAACCATTTATATACAAAAAATTCCATCAGAAATCTCAAAATAATATATAAATGGTTGCCATGGTAATATGGACTGACAGACATACATTAATTTATATTAGAGAGATTATTATTATTCAATAAAAATGATTATATGTATATTCATGATTTATTTACACATAGGAGCGCTACAATATGTATTGACATTCGGATAAGTCAATTATAATTCCAATAATATAGGTTCATATAACGGAGTTTTAAATAATTGAGATTCTACTGCATATACAACTGCATGTACATTTGTACAGGGCTTATAAACTTTAAACTACAGAACCTATTAACACCAAATTGTATAGACATAATCCTTGAGACTCAAGGAGTGTACTTAGCTTTGTTTTTCAACCCATATAGCTATGTAGGTTGTTATTAGCTGAATCACATTTGAATTTCATTTTTGTAATGGTTTTATCGACACTACCAGAAAAAAAAAAATTCTTTTAGTGCAGCACAACATTTGCTAGTTCAGGTAGTACTATTATGTAAGGACACCATATAACTTATAATTTAGTCAATATAAGGTTTTATCCAACAGGATACCATATTATTTTAAAGTCAACTGTACAATATTATATTTTTTAACACCCTTTCATAAATATAATAGTCATAAAAAGTTAATCTACAACATAAAAAAAAAAATTAAGTTAAAAGCTTTAAATATTTTAACTTTATTATTACACTATGATATACAAAATATTTAATTAAATTATATTAATGATACCTGGCCAGCAACGACAAAATAAGAGCAGCAACTACTCGATCTTCATCATTAATATCTTTAGATTTAGTCAACCATGCCCATAACACCATAATGCATTCATCATCTAGTGTTTTATTTTTTAACCATTCATTTAGTAAAGCTTTAAATGCTCTTCTATTAGTTACATTTAAAGTTTTTATTAAACATATAAGTCTGGTCATAATCTAAAAATAAAAAAATTTTAGTACATTATAGTTGTAAAAATTAAATCAATATTATGTTTTTATTACAGTTACAGGCCGTGTAGTAGATGAGTCCTTGTCTTCTTCAATTTTCAAATATATTGTTTTATACGAATTCACCATAGCTTCTTTAATATTAGAATCAGATGAAAATATTAATGTAAGCATAGCGTCAATACCAGACTGACAATGAGGTACACCAAATTTATAAGCTGTTGTAAAAAAGTCAATAGCTTCTAATGACTCAGATGGAGTATTCCCAAACATCAAGTGACTTATAGTATTTAATGCTTTTTTAATAGTGTGTAAATACTCGGTATAATCCTAAAATTAAATTATTAATTTAGTAGACAATTCCTTATAATTGAATTAAAATAATATATTAGATAATAGAAATTCTTGAGAATTCCCTATTTCATAAGCGATTGATTTAGTTTCTATTATTTGAGTTCAAACAAGACACAAAACTCATCAACAAGGCATATGCAAATTGAACACATACAGTGTAAACTGAAACGTGCACATATGATACATGGGCACTGATTATAATAAAATTCATACTAATATACTGATATATATTTCTAAATTAAAAATAGGAACATTATTTAGCTAGGACAATTTATTAATAAACTAATGATTATAATGTAAATTTTCACAGCTTATCTGGGCGATAAAACTGGATAATTGTGACAGTTTTGTTGAGTACATTAAATAAATTATGAACGACAATCAGTCAATATTAATTTTCCAATTTTATTTTAGGTGTTTGAAAACATTTTTGTCACGGTCATGGTGTTTATGTTAAATGCTCGATATTCAGTTCATCAGTCATTAATTTTATAATAATTCTTTTCTTGGGGGACGGACTGGCCGAGCGAACTAAGGTATCGGTTACGACGCACACAATTGCCGGTTTGAAACCCGGCTATGGGCGGCTGTGTCACTGTGCCTGGAGAGAGAGACTGCCATCCCCCACCCGGGCATGGCAGATACCTACGGGTGCCCACGGATGGGTATGATTTTTTTAAACTCAGTTAAGTTAATTTAATATACACCAATAACAAATAGTTAAAAGTTAAAAGTCAATTTAACTATAGGTTAACTCAGTGAAGTTAAAAGTTAATATACACTTTTTGTTAGCTTTTAATTAAGTTAAATAAAAGTTAATTTGTTTATACAACACTAGCGTACTTAATTTTTTTCCAACCCAAAATTAAATTATACACTAAAGTGTTTATACTTTATACAGTATTTCCATATAAGTTAAATTTGAATGATATACATTTTTAACTTTAAACAATTCACGGTAAATATTTTTTGACATGAAAACAAAATAGACCGAAATAGGGAAATATAATTAAATTAAAAACAAAATAAATTAACTTAACTTACTTCTTAAAATTAAAAATTAATTTGTTAATTCCACGTTAATTAAAAAAGTTGAAATAAAATTAACTTTGTAACTAAACTTTAACTTTTTAACTTGTTAATGCCCAGCTTTGCGGGTGCCCACTAGAAAATTCTGTCAAACTAACAAACACACGTGTTTAAACCCTTTAAACCTACAGAAGTTACTACTTATAAGTTATATAAGTCCATCAATTTATAATATATTACTATAAGATATTAAACATAGTACCTCTTTTAAGATTCTTAAAGAAAATCGCAACTTTACAACTACAAGAACAACATTTAGGTGTATAACCATTGACTATAAATATGTCCGTTAGGGTGGTCCTTCCTTATGGGAGAAGAAAAAAAAATTATTTTTTTTTATGCAGGACCCTCCCATTTTTTTAAGTGTTTTAAAATAATAATTTGAGGTGAATTTGGTTATGATGACTTACATCCTTCTCGTGCCGCAAGAGGGATGAAAAATGATCAAATAGGGTAGTTTTGTGGTTTTTCCAATTTAACTCAAAAAATATTGACCTTATCGTAAAAATGTATAGAACATTTATTGTAGCGTTAATTACTGTCTATAAAAAAAGTATAAATTAACATTTCTTGTAAATCTAGTATTTTTGCACGAAAATAGCAAAATACAAATTATTTAATTTATTCGCTAAAATTGATATTATTATGGTTATTATATTATATCTATTAATTATTCAAGTATACAATTAAATATATTAAAATAAATGAATGTAACATTTAATTTTCTAAAAAAAATGTTATTTGTTAGTTTTATTTGATCGACCAGTTCAATGTTATACTTGGATTTATGAAATTGTAAGCTAAAAATAAACAAAAAATTACCACTGTCACGATCTCTTGTAATTGCTATCGCTTTTCTACAGTTATTATTATGATTATCCAATGGCCAATAGCGTCAACAGCAATAACCATTAGCTATATAACTCGTTTACAATCGGCAAACGATTACGGACAGCACATGCCATAAATTGTTATCTTAGTTTTATTTGATGAAATTTGTAGTATATCAATATTAGTGTGTTAGTTGTCAACAAGTTTTTGGTAGACGATATTGTATTAAATAATATAAAATGCGGCGACAAAATATTCATCTGATCGGTTCAATGAAAAATCAAATTCTAGGTAGCAAACATTGTCCGTGGCATAAAATAATCCCCCCAGTAGATGGCAGGATGACGAAAATACTGGCGATTACAAGAGTATGGTCGATTACTAATCACGCGCCCGCACCATAACTAAAATCAGTAATCCACTGTTGTATTAATTAGGTAAAGTATGTAATAATTATCAACATTTTTAGTTTTAATAGAATATTTTATTAATTTAAAAGATTTGTAAAAGAAATTATATAATCTGCTATCTTTTATGCAATCTACCCAAATGTAATATAAATAAATTATTAATTAGTATAATAATATAATATATTAATATGTTTATTACAAAATGTAAGCAAATTATATGTGAAAACAATTATTATAATTGAAAACAATAAAAAATTAAAACCACTGCAAATGCAAAATAATGAAAAAATTAATGCTAGAATTTACTAACCTAACTAAACTAACTCTAGAGATATTGAAATGTAATTAAATGTACTAACAGCAGATATAAATATGAGTGGCAATGTGACATGAGTTTTCAAATATCAACACATACAATAAATCGATAAAAAAGGAGTTCAAATGGGTACAAATCTGCTGTACAGTAGTATCGACTGGTTCACTATAATAGAACTGTTAAATTGTAATTCAATGAAACAATATCATTGTTTACGAAATACGATTCTGAGCGAAGACAGTATTACTAAGGGCCCGTTTTACAATCATAGTTTAAACCTCGGTTACGCTTGAACCACTGATTTTACCGGCCGAATTCGGTGGTTTAACCGGAGTTCAACTATTGTAATACGGGCCCTAAGTATATTTTATGATATTATTGCAAATAATTTATTTTATTGTTATGAATACAGTAAGTTGAATTAATTTGCATACTTCAAACATTTTTAATTATTATCAACAATATTATTATTATTATTAATATTATTATTGACAATAAATAATTTTTTACGAGATCGAAAATCTTGTAAATTGAATAAATGGTGTTCCTCAGTGTTTACATAATAGCAGTAAAAAAATATTAAAGATACATAAGCAAGATTTTTTTTTTTAAAATCATTTTAAGTTAGAATTGTGACAAAATTATTTGGTACCTAATAAAAAATATAGAAAATGTTCAATTTTTGTAGCTAAGGATTGAAAATTTATACATGGTTTCCCAAAAGTATACTAAGCATACCTATCTAGCTATTAAATCTAAAAAAATTAACAAACTGTTTTTTTTTATGGATAGTTTAATTTCAAATTTTGTGACAAAAGACTAACAATTTTAATTATTTTATTGTAATTTAAAAATATAATTTATGTACATGGAAGTTTTGAAGTACATTATTATAGATTATACACAAAAGGGCTTTTTCAAATGGAATGTTTTTAGCAAAAATTAATGCAGCCTACTTGATAAGTATCATTATTAATAGTAAAATAAATTACTTTAATATCAATAACATACAATATACATAGTAATAGGACCCACTTTCCCACCTTTATTAAATTGAATTCATGGGACATAACACATAACATTTTCTTGAAAAATATATAAACAAATATATTAGATACCTGAAGGTATGCAATTTTAGATTCTGTTGAGAAAATAAGAAAATTTATTTCATCTGAGGTCATCTGTTTCAAATTATCCATGTTAATTGATCCCATTGATCCCATTGTATTTTCACAGTACCAAATATTTTTTAATACTAAAAAATATTGTTTTGACAAGTGTATTTCATCTTCCAGTCTGAAATTAATTTTTAGAATATTTAAAATTTAAATCAACAATATTAAACATTAATTAAATTATTATTATTATTATTATAATAACAAACATGTTTGGCTCTTTCAGAGGTATTAAAAAAATTCAAATCAATATACGATATGTATGTGTAAAAGTATAGCACTGTATATATCCACATACTGCATACTACACGTAGTATAGACGTCAATCACCAAATTGCAATGCAACATGTTTTTATCGAGAAGTATAAATCGCATGAGAATTATAGTGCTACAACAGACACATATACATTATATTGGTTTCAGGATAAATTACATTACACTACCCAATGACGAGGTATACTCAAAATATATTATAGCAGTCGAGTTTCCCGATACTTTAATGTACACATTAAAAATATTGAAAATAAATAAAATAATCAATTATAATGGTACATTTGGCTCACAGCTAGATATTTATTCACTTTTTTATAGTAAATTGTATAGTTAAATCTATACTCTGTTCAAATTAAGATAGAACCGCTTGCTCAACCAAAACACGTCTTTCTTTTTTCGCGCATTCCAGATACTGGTGGGAACGGATGCACGGACGCCAGCACCGGCGTCGATGATCGACTACAGCTGGCGATGACTGTCGGCCAATCACAGAACGCAAAGCCATTGCAGGGAGGTCAGGCACTGTTCGGCGGCTGCATATGCAACGCGGTTCAATCTTAACCTGAACTAGTATATTATACAACAAATGCATGATACATTGATCATACTTTATATATACAATAATAAATTTAAAACACTATATTACACATTTTCTTATATCAATATAAGTAAAGACATTATAAACTATAAAGTTTTTTTTTTTAAATAATACTAAGTTTAATCAGGCTTAATTTTCAGAGTATTATATAAATCATCAACCCTATTGCACAGTTTTTAAACATACATAATTAATACTACATACTGAAATAGTGGTTCTTCCTTGAATGTATATCTTCCACGTAATGCATATTTTAAAGCAGACTTAAATTTGTGGGAAGTAATGTAACTTTTTATCTTTATCAAAACATCAGGTAACTCCATATCATTTAATATTTTGATTTCACCAAAAATGTTTGAACTTCTATCTAAAAACCATATTTAATTTCATATTTTTATTTAAATACAAAATAGAAGCTGTAGCCGCCAGTCAACATGCACCAACAAAACTATACTCTGCCAGTGAGAGAATGCATATCCCCCACACGTCACCCGGCTAACAAAACTGATTATGATGCGCAGAAAAACCGATTTTGGTCATCACGCTGCGCATTCTCTCGCTGGACATAATATAGGAAAGAGAATATAAGTTTGGGCCTACTGGCCATAAGAAAAAAATCGAATTATTAACTTTTAATAGGTAACTAACTAACTAAACTTACCTTCAACAATTTCCTTTAAAAACAATTTTAAAGGTGTCTCAATTGATGGCCACATATCTTCTTTGTTCATTTCAGAATCTAGTTTACCTTTAAGCACTCTTTTCATACATTTTAAATAGCAGTTTTCTTCTTTTAATTTATCATGTAGCTTGTCTTCTGTAAACTATAATTAATTTCTTAGAATATTAATTAATTTAAGTATTTGTTTTAATTTTTTACATCACAACTATATGGGTTTAATTTGATTAATGTTTTGATTAATTGAATAGCGCTTTTTGTAACATATGAACTTTTGTCATGTAGTTTTTCCTCAGCACAATTTAATATTACGCCATACATTTGTTTTGGCAAACAGTCTTCATTTATTATGGCCGTAAACAACTGTAATATCTAATCATTTATGGATTAAACGATGAATAAATTAAAATAAATGATATTTTATGTACTTACTTTAGATCGAACAAATGCATTTACATCTAATAGATGATCTTGCATGATAATTATATAATCGTCCCTCGTTTTCCTCTGAAGTTCATCCAATTCATCATTATTCAAAACATGAATAATCAATTCTTTCAGAACACTTAAGACGCAAATCCTCATAGTATACGGCTGAAATAAATATTTTAATAATAAAAACTTAAAAATAATAATAATAATGAAAAAAATACCTCATAATTAATAAATATTATCTAAAATTTAGTTTCTAAAACATAAATAACATATATTACTTACATCAGATTCTAAGCATGGCAATAAATGTTCAATATTTGGCAATAACAATTGAGGGCAATGCCTGGCAATTTCCACAAGAAAAGCACAACAAGATTTACCGCCTGTTATTTCCTGATTATTTGTTTCTTTGATACCTTCCATTTCTCCTGTTTCTGCGATTTCTTTGACAATTAGTTCAATCAATGAAGATCGGTTATCTCCAGACTCAATTATTTGTAACACAGTTTTAGCCAGGGGCAATGACAAATGTTCATATAATTTCAGCAGCTAAATAAACATAAAATATATGTATTGACAAATAATAATAAAAAAAAAAAAAAAAACGTTTAAATAATATATTAATGATACTCGACATTTTTTGTTGACAAATTTCAGTTTAATTTTAAAAATTAGACAAACTATTATATAATCTAGATTTATTAAAATATGTTTATTAGATATGAGCCTTAGTCTTGTCGTGTCTTAGTTTCAGCTAATTAAACTATGAATTGAGTTCAATTGGATTTTTGCCACATAAGATAAATATTTTTTAATTAAATGTATACTCCTTTTGATATAGCATGCACATATTGATATATTAAATAGATTAATAAGAAAATACAAAAATTATGCAAGATTATAAACATAAATAAACTTACTTGAACTACTCTGGTTTTAAAATCATGAGCATGATCATAGTCAGTAATAAGTATTTCTAGAATTTGCATAACACTGTCACGAAGTGATTTGGTTCGTACAAAAGCAATACTAGGATTTTCCAACTGAGTGTAACAACAAGAAGCAACATACCTGAAAATACAGAATAATAATGATTAATTCAGAGAAAAATTATAATAATTTATTATACTTACGATACAAAAGTATGATCAATATAAGGAGGATCATATAATTGAGTAATATTATTTGAAATAATATTGTAAATTGCTCTCAGCCCGATACACAAATTATCTTCCCAATTCCAATTATAATCAGAAGTATGCTTTTGAATCATGTCCTGCTTTTTATTTCTACCCTATAAATATTCAATGTAATTAAAAGCTAAGTAAAAGTATTAATTTATAAACTATAGGTTATTTGGTGAAAATAAAATACTTTTGTTTCAAGAAGTAATAGTTTATAATCAGTTTCAATTTTTGTGTTGAAACTATGAACAAACTCAACAAAGAGATAAATATTCATTTTTATGATATTTGTAAATTGATGTCGAAGATCTAGTGACATATCTTCAATCTCTCCATAACTTGAGAAAAACGATGCAATAATATTTAAACCTAAAAATATTAAATGGTTTTTTTTTAGTAAATAGTCATAACATTTAAAAACAAAAATTGTATTTTTTTATTTCAAACATAAGTAAATGCATAAGTAATTTAAAATTATTTTAAAAAATGTTAAAAAAAACTATTAATAACTTGTTTCTTTTGTAAATTACTATAATGATAATTTATTGAGTAATTTATGATTTTATGATAATATAAATTATTGCTAGGAATTTACAAATTACTTATTTTACAACATAATATGTAATGTAAAATTAATAATATATTTTTATTTCAAGAAACAGATTAGTTTTTTTTTTTTAATATCTTAGGTACCAATTATTTATCATTTTGAAAAACATTTTAGTTTTGTATCTAGGTTAAATCAAATTTCTTGAGCATTTAAATCTAATACCTAAAAGTTATAACAGATCTAGGTATGTAGGACTTCTATAAATTACTTATATTTATTCCAAATATTTTTAATAATATTGGCTATGTGTCTAGGGAGTGGGGACACTGATATATTTTTTAACTTTTCCCCTAAATTGTTATAGGTACAACAGGTACCAGTAGGTAAATGTAATAATTAAAATTTTATCAAAAAATGTATTAATCGAATACCTTTGACAAAAACAAAAAAAAATCAAGACAACTGTACTAGAAAGTTATGATTATTATTTATTAAACACTACAAGTATCATATTGATAACATAATAATTTATATGACATGTTTTATACTAGAAACAATAGAGTAGATGTAAAAGTCTAAACTGAATTTGACCATAAATGTTTACAATTGTATTAATATTAACTAGGCAGTAAGTACCTACTTTGAAAATTTTTCCACTAAATATAACAATAATATCAAATTAATAAACATACTATCAAATACAATATAACTTACTCTTAACAAGAATTTTTTCATAAACGTAATGTAAGTCGTTATAGTCAGTCTGATCAATAAACTCAATCACTGAAAAAATTGTATCAAAATTTTTATATATAAACTGTGCACCTTCTGATTTCAATTCTTCGTAGCATGCTGAAAACATTAAATAAATAAATGCGTTAACATTCCAAGTATTACTGTAAAATAACTCACCTTTTATATGTGGTTTCAATTCTTTGGGTTTTAATAACTTTTCAACCCTATACTCTATGGTAGATGGTGTTCGCAATTTATTTCGATCAGTATAAATAAAAAAATCTTTGTAAGCCATTGTGTATGTTTTTAAACTGTTGGAAACTCAATGACTGTTTTGAAAAACGTACTTTTAGTCAATTTCGTGATGTAAAAAATACTGTTTACGCTAAAAAAACCGCCATATTCATTATCAAATGTAACAGTTCAATGTTAGCGAGCCGCGGCCGAGTAAATAAACAATATTATTATTATTTCCCATGATTCTATTCGATTTCATGCCGCCGCATGGGTGATTAGCATGGAAGAGACTATTTGGTCATATATTGTATAATAACTAGATACCCGACTTCTTCTTATCAATGGCGCTGGCAGCCATTTACAACTCGGGCAAAATAGTATTATCAGTATATAATATGTATATGAATAAATGTAAACATTGCCAAAGTTGCAAATGGCGTCGGGCATCATAATTTAAAATGTTGTTGTATATGGAGTCGGGCATCTAGTTATTATACATATCTGTGGGATCTCCAACCTATTTTTACGGCGGGCCAAATTTGATATACGCATTATACTTACATTATACTTATCTGTGGATATACGCTTTGGCATCGCGGGCCAACATTTTTAGAAATGTTGTCTAAAAAAAAAAAAAAGCTCGATAACTTCAAGCTGGTAAAGTTTCTATTTTTATGGCAAAAGGAGAGACGGGCCGTAGGTTGGATACCCCTGTTATATAAGTTAACCTATTAAACGGCATTACTATTTACAACGAGACACGAGTAATTAACTCGAAAAATTTTATTCTTAAAATAAATTTGTTCTCATAATATTGATGTATTATATACAATTAATTGATGGTTTTTTAAATTGAAGTAAGGGCCGCATCAAAATCTACCACGGGCCGCGGGTTGGACACCCCTGCCATATGGCATAGAATAGAGATTACCAAATAACAAGGTTTGATCGCAATGAGACGCATTTTCGTTATGGGCTGCGCACGTACTAGTATCAAATAATACCATAGAACAATATAATACTTATAGGCTGGTTCTTACGACCTCCGGTTAAAGTTAACCGACACTTAACCGGCAGAATTCGTGTTGGTTAACTTTAACCGGACATTGTAAATCATAAAAAAAAAGAATCTCAACTGGCAGAGATTTTTAGATTTATTTACTCATGGAAATAATAATTTGTATTCATTATTCTGCATGTAAGCGGGGCTCCAGTCGATGAAAAAAAAGTGACTTTTAAGTGACCAATCAGCTGGACAAAACTGGGGGAATTAGGTGGGCTGATTTTATTCTTGAACACGGATTATGATTGATTAACAAGTTTACTAGGTTTTGCCAGAGGCGATTTTGAATATTTATTTTTTCAGCTGTGATATCCTAGAATAAAAATATGATATTATTGTGTTTATATTATTCATCATGATTCATGAGTATTCATGACACTATTAACAATTGGAATATTAACCATCGCCTCATGCAAAACCTAGTAAATTTGTTAATCAATCACAATCCATTTTCAAAATTAAAATCCGTCAAACCAAATTCCTCCAGTTTTATCTAGCTTATGTCCTATTGGTCTAAAAACCGCTTATTTGAAATTTAAAAAAGTTGATCATAATTTAAAAACTCCGTCATTTCCTCCGCGTACGTGAGTTAATTGCCGACGAATATAATAAATAACGACCGATATACCATATACCGGTATTATGCGGGGCTACTGTTATAATTCAGGACATAACTAGGAAATATTGACCGAAAACGATTTCAGATAAAACTCACACGGCCCTGAATACTGTACCATTGATAATTTAATTTGTTCAACTTTTAGCAAAGGGAGTGCTGGGGAACCGTTTTTCCAGCACGTGTATGGCAATAACCGTTTTTCTCATGTTTGGGGGGGTGTACAACATTTTATTTTGTTTGTACAAAATTGTACATAAAATAGTATATAAAACTGTCAACTTTTGGTATTAAAATTCGAAAGTGGCAAAATGGCAAAATATTTTATTTATAAAAGAGGAAAAGTACTAAGTAGGTGTCGAGTGTACCAAATCGATCGTTCAAAAAGTTTGAAAATTGAATGTCATGTTCATCATAAGTTTCCTATTTAAAAAATATCGAAAGCACAGTCACAATATTTTTTTATAACCGTTTAAAGTTAGAACATTCACAAAATTGGTGAAAATCACGTATATTTTAAAATTATTTTATAGATAAAAATGTATAGGTAAAATGTTCAATTTTTATAGCTAAGGGTTGAAAATTAAAAACAATGTTTTATAAAAATGTTATACTGTAACCAAAAAATATAAGAAATATATAAATAACATTTATTTAATAGACATATTTTTAAGTATGTTGTCGAAATTAGATATTTAAAGTTTAAAAACTTTTCTTTTATCAGTTTGGTACCGAAAATTGTTGAAAAATTCCTAGTTCATTTTTTAATTCAAATATTTTGTAGTCTTGTACATTTCCAGTATCTACAGCCACTCCAGAGAGATCTTTTTCAATCTTAAAAAGGTTGAAATGTTATCTAAGATCAACTATGAATGAAGTAATGTATTTTAGGACATATTTTTATAAAAATTATGTTATAACATAACTATATTAGATTCTGAGCGGAGTAATGAAGCTAGTGGTTTTACAATGGTGTTTATTTTTTTTTTATCCTGTATAAAAAATTTCTACCAGAAGGAGTCCTTCAATTTCAATACATAGTACCTTATCTTTTAGCAAATTGGATCAAGATGGTACTTTAGGGAGGTTATTTTTTGATTTTCTCAATAGTTCTTTAATGCCACGGGAAAAACCACCGAAAAACTACAAAGTAAATCAACTACAAAGCTGTACTAATATAGGCTATATTTTATCTCTCTCCTACCTGATAATATATTGTTCGCATAACCATAAGTGAAACTCACGGGCAACGCCACGCGGGATGGCTAAAAATTAAAATATAATATGATTCCATACATATTATGCAGAGCGAATTACACCCAAAAGAAGTTAATTAATCACAATATTTTTCCCGAGCAACGCCGAGTTATTCAGCTAGTAACAATACAAAATATCCAGGCTGACAAACCGTCTCCACTCATAATCGTTTGACTTATACAAATGTACAATGATATTATATATATATCAATGAATTCAAATTTAATTAAATCCATTGTAAATTCACCCACTTATAAGTCATATCCTACTGTACAGCAGAGCGACATCCACTTACAAGCTTTTTTTGGAATTGAAAATAAAGTTATGTGTTCGATAGTAAGATTACTTGCACACAATTTCACTCTACATTTACGATACATTTTTAATTTATTCAATTTTTTAATTTTTTAAAAACAATTATTAATAACAAGGTCAGGCGCGGACTGGTAAAATATGGTACAAGATACTACACTATTTAAAGGGCAATTAACAAACATTTTTGGGGCAAATTTCAAACATTTAGATTATATTTTATAAAATATTAATGTTTTATTTTGTTTAAAAAAAATATTGAATATACACTAAAAAGTAAAAACGTAAATTATCAAGTTACTACAAACTTTCAATCAAAATTGTACAATATAATAGATTACTAATAATCGTAAGTTGGTAACGATCTGCTGTTCATTAGGTGTCTAGACTCTAGAGTCTTTAAATATATAATAAATAATATTAGGCAAATATACTTTACGGCAAGGGATGCTGTATCATCCCAGCATTCCAGCCAGTCCTTGCCTGAACAAGGTCCAAGATAATTTTATATGATATACTATTTATAGAATATCATCAGAATATAATTACTGCTTAAAAAGAGTGAACAATTATTTAAGGCAGTGAACACTAATATTTATAAGGGAAACAGTGATAAAATAAATAACAATGCTGATAAATTATTTATATTTTATTTTAAAAGTCATAATAAGGTTGTAATAAGATTGTTCAAAGTCTTAACAAATTGTATAGTTAATTAGTAAGACAATTATTTGCGTATAATACTTCAATAAAAGTATGTTATACCACCTATAATTGGTTAATTCATCAATTTATTCTTATTGACTATAGAAACTAGAAAGTAACAGTATTTCAACCACAGGTGTAGGTAGACCTTAGTAGGAGATCCGGACATATTTAAATTTTTAAAAATGATTTATTTCATATTATTTGAAACTCAATACAATTTAAGTATTTAACGTTATTAGGGGAATTATTCAGTTTACAGGAAAGGGCAGCTGCCCATTCTGTCATCCTCGTACACATACTTATGGTTTCAACTATACATGTAATGATGTAAATTATAAACAATCTATTTTGAAAACTGTTTTAAGCTTAAGATAATTGGAAGGAATTTAAAAAACCAATATCATTGCTAGTGCAATACTACAATACAAAGCTAATATAATTACCTTGGATAAAACTAATTCATCCAACTGCTACTAATCTATGTGTTTACTAAAAAAATGAACACCTGAACAAATCTATAAAAATGTATTTGACTTTTAAAGATCATAATACAATTCAGAAAATGTATACAATTTAAAAAAAAAGGCGGTATTTTATATGAAAAAATAATTCTTAAATCACAGATAGCGCTGCGTCGCACGTGTGTATCATTGTATATCTTAAACCGTGGTAATTGTTCTGTGGTAATAGTTCATCATGGTAGGTACACCAGCAGTGAGTCAGAGACCAGTCCATAGATAAAAGATTATCAGTCACCAGCATATTATACAAAGAAGAAAGAATAGTGTATACACCGTCCAGTAGTCAGTAGATACTAAATAATAGATAGTTCGAATAGATAAACTTTTGAGTTTAGAGGCAAGTTCTAAGTGTTCGATGGTGTGAGTAGACGAAAAGTCAAAAACATAATTGACAAATTTGATGGTTATAACTTAAAAGATATCACATATACATCCGGTTGATAAGGTTCAATTTTTAAGAAGTACCTAATCCAATTAATTTGCTAGACATTCAGATATCTTAAAAGTAAAAACGTTCGTTATGATCTTGGCTTTCTATATATTAAGCAAAATGTATGATTTAACTAATGTTCATATTTAGGTGGTTCTTTAATATGGCGTCTACATCAAGAGATTCTCAAGAAATCATTGCCAAAAAGACATGGGAATTGGAAAATAGTGTGCAAACCGTTAATACAGTCGACGACATATTCAAATATGACAAACAACAACAACAGGATATTTTGACTGCTAAACCTTGGGAGAAAGAGTAAGTTCATATTTTAATATTTTATAAATTATAAATTACAATAATTGATTTATAATGATCTGGCATATAAAATATGATTCACTAAGTGTGGTACTTATGCTCAATCCTATTTTTCTTTTATTAATTAATTTATTCAAATTATGATTTATAGAATTTTTAAGTATACTATTGTTAAGAATTTTTTACCAGAGGGGTGTCCTGTGAATTGTGATACTACAAACTTCTGTTTTTCAATTAAAAATCCCCCTTTTTTACTATAAATAGTTAAATGGATAATTTTTTTGTGTATGTTGATGTGTCTTATTCAAGATTCAAACTTGTAGTTTATCTGTTATAAAAATTTTTGTACTAAGAATAGTAATCTTCTAAAATTTTAAAATAATATAAAATAGCAGTTGTTTCAAATTTATTATTTTTTTATACTTGGAAATTTTTACAAATTATAAATGTCAATAGATTAATATTAATTTATACAAATTTCAAATCAAATCACCATAGCTGCCATATTTTTCAAACCTATTACCATGGCGCAACCATCAAAGGCGCAACTAGACCTCTAAAAAATGGGGTCCTATAATTCTAAATTCCTCATAGAACCGTGGCTCTTCGTCATTAATTATAACCAATTAATATTTAATATTATGACATAAGTCATACTTACCTATGGTCTATGAAGAATTTTTTTAATTTTTTTTTAAATAAATATTTTATAATTTAAAAACATGACATTGATGGTATTTTACTATAATAATAATAATTAGGCTTAAACCTAAAAAAATAGGGTGTGATAAATTTGAGCTTCGGGACGCTAAAGACCATTTTGCACCCCCCTAAGCGCGCCAATGGTTCTCATTTGAAAACCAAAAGTTTGTATCTCCATAGGGCACTCATTAAGCAGCAAAAAAAAATATCACGAATTTGAAAATATTGCATTTAAGTTTATTAAATCAGAAATTGAATAACTGCATAGTTAAAGAAAAAAATGGTAGTGAGCATGCTTGGTGGATTACTCTGTACATATATTGTATAAATTAGTTTTTATTTTGAATAAACTATGTTTTTGACATGTACATGCACAATAATATTTATTCATAAACTTATTCATATTATTTTGAGATAAAGAGTTAAATTAAGTTAGGTTTGAAATTTTCCAATTTATCATTAGCAACTTCAAAACTGGCTAAATGTTTGCAGTCTTATAGTAAGTCTAAAGCCTCAGCTTCCGCAGCCATCCCTTACACCAAATGTATTATATAGTTGTTGTAATATTTTGTATTGATATAAGTATTATTAAATTTTTCAGTCCACATTATTTTAAAGATATAAAAATATCCGCATTAGCTCTACTAAAAATGGTGATGCATGCTCGATCTGGTGGTATTTTGGAAATAATGGGTCTATTACTTGGCAAAGTTGAAGGTAATACTATGATTGTTATGGATTCTTTTGCTTTACCTGTTGAAGGAACAGAAACTAGAGTCAATGCCCAAGCACAAGCCTATGAGTACATGACGGCATACATTGAATCTGCTAAAGTAGTAAGTTTAAATTGAGTATAATATTGAATTATATGTTGTCATATGTGTCAGAGATGTTTGTAAAAATACTTGGTTGTCACTCGTTAGTGAACGACTTTACCACTTAAGTTACCCTATTACAAAAATCTTAAACATAATTTATACTTATTACCAGTGCCGCAACAACCGCAGGGGCAGCCAGGGCAATGTCCCTGTAGAGTGCCGTTAATCGTTGGCTCAGGGGGCCCCGACAGCGCCTCGCATCTATTTTAAATTTTTAAATAATTGCATTGTAATCTAACATTTAAATCAAACAAAATATATTCAATAAAAATATTTATTTTTATAATTTATTATAGTATCTAATTTGTTGTCGAAGATCGGGGCCCCTTATTTATTCATAATAATATCTATATTTATCTATAAATGATCACTGGGTAGTGGGTAGTGGGCCTTTGCATTATATTTTTAGGCTTTTTAAAAAAAAATCATCGTAATTATTTTTTTTTGTATAGGTAACCTCTAAAAAAATATTATGTACATAGACCTCAGGACCCCATACATTGACTTTGTCCGGGGCCCCAAGAATCCTTATTGTGGCACTGCTTATTACACTAAATTGAATAGATTGTTTAATACAAATAAATATAATTGTATGTTGTAGAAAAATTATAAATTTCACACAAATACATATTTTTATAAATGATAATATTGTTATTATGTCACATCACTATATTAATATTAGTATTAGGTAAAATATTTCAGGTGAAATTACACGGTATTGATACAGTTCACCTTAACCCTTTTTACAAGATCATAATACAATCTATATTATATAAATATTAATTCATAATTATTAGAATTTATCTTATATTATAATTAAATTTTTCTAGGTGGGACGTCAAGAAAATGCGATTGGTTGGTATCATAGCCACCCTGGCTATGGATGCTGGTTATCAGGTATTGATGTTTCTACACAAATGTTGAATCAAAATTTTCAAGAACCTTTTGTAGCAATTGTGATTGATCCAGTTAGAACAATTTCTGCTGGTAAAGTTTGTTTGGGGGCATTCCGTACTTATCCTAAGGCAAGTTTATAAGTTTTTTAATATTTAATCTTTTTATATCAATTTTAATTATAATACTATCCAAAACATAATTAAAATGTATAGGGTTATAAGCCAGCAAATGAAGAACCGTCTGAGTATCAAACTATTCCATTGAATAAAATCGAAGATTTTGGAGTACACTGTAAACAATACTATTCATTGGAAGTAAACTATTTCAAATCTTCCCTAGATCGACGTTTACTAGATTCATTATGGAATAAATATTGGGTGAACACTTTAAGCTCGTCCAGTTTAATAACCAATGCTGATTACCTAACTGGTCAAATAAATGATCTTTCCGATAAGCTAGAACAAGCAGACACTTCTCTGAGTCGTACATTTTTCGAGCCTGTTGATCGTACTAAAACTGAAAATAAATTGGTAAAAGCTACAAAGGATAGTAATAAAGCTACAATTGAAATATTATGTGGATTAATGTCTCAAACAATTAAAGAAGCTCTGTTTAATAGTTGTACACCAAAGAATAATCAACAATAAATAACAAATCTTTATTATAATTACTAAGTTAATAATTAAAATTCTCGACATAACCTATTATAATACTTACATTTTTTAAATAAATTATATATTATTTGCAAAATAAAAAAATTATGTTATTTTATCATCAAAACTGATGTAATATTAGCATTTATTAGGTGAAATGGCAAAAGAAATATTTTTGGTAAGAACATAATATTATGGAATATAGCATAAATAACATAATTTATATTAAAATGTAAATCATATTGTTTATGATTGAATACCTAGTATTTATTTATTTATTTATTTATTTTGAGTGACTAATGAGGTCATTAACATGTAGAACTGAAGGGGAGAAACAAGATTCCTCAAAAGTTTGTCTACCTTTATCAAAAAAAAATGTCTACAAGCAAATTTTTATGAGCGTTTGAAGTTCATATTTTTACAATTTTTATGATTTTTTAAGATTGAATATTCACTCGATTTATCATGTAGCGATTTTGTTATTTTGTTGCAATTCGAAAATAAATAACTGCAGATACATGAAAATTTGATTGGATGTTTAAATTCTCACTTTCTATACACCATATAATTTTCAAAATATTTTTAATTATTTTGAGCTGTTTACGGACAATTTCAAATTTCAATTTTTTAGTTTTTTTTCTATAAATATCAATAAAATTGTATTTATTGAGTAAAAAAGTGTGAAAATTAATGCAAGGCTCCCGATATATTGTTACAATAGCAGTTGAAAAATATTAAAAATACATTGGCACAATCTTTTTTTATAAAATGTAATAATTATTTTGTAGTTAAAACTTAAAATGTATAAAATGTTCAACTTTTATGGATAAGGATTGAAAATTTAAAACAAGGTTCCACGTAAATAGGTAAATATATTAATTTCTTTATTCACAATAATATCATCAAGATCAAATAATATATTTAGTAATTATTACTCTATGATATTATCACGGTCATAGAAGATATCTTCTATGATCGTGGATATTATTCATATACCTTATACTTTATAATAATCTAAGACCGTGCAAAGGCCATAAAAGGCCATAAAAGCCATATAAGGCTCTATCTTTAGTGTCCTAACTTAAGTATAAGGTCTATGATATTATTATATATCTTATATATATCTTAGTCCATGATTGTTATATTCTGTGGTGATTATAATCGAAACGCTGATAATGGCGGTGATAATCTTATCGGTTTATAAGTATAAGGCACCTATTAGTATTAGGCACCTAGCACGGTTTAAGATAGTTAATCCTATCTTAAACCGTGGCACCTAGTATTACTCTATGATAAGGCATGAGCATGGCGCGCACGAAAATGCGAGTTGATGATAAGTGAATAGGTAACAATATTTTACATTATGAAAGCATAAAACATAATATTATTTTTGAGTAGGTATTTAAATTCGACATTATTATTTTTTAAATTACCCTCTGTTGTAAGTGAAATAATGTCCATCGTACATCGTTTCGGCTTTCAACATTTCTTGTCTCATACAAAATGCGAGTGTGTTGTCTCCGGGTGTTCGTCGGCGGTGAATTGTGGGACTGCCTGTTGATAGTGAAATTCAACCGAGAATATGTGCTGTACACGACTGTTGACCAGCTTCCGTTTAGCGTGTCGGCAGAACTGTGCTCTTTAGGCCTGAACGGTGCTCGGGACCCCATGCCCACGGTAATGGACGCCAATTGTCTGGAGTGCGTCATCAAGGCGCTGGCAAACAGCGACACGCTCAAGCAATTGGTTGTGAGACGGATGAACAGCCTCGCATCGGTGGATAACAACAACATTGTGGTTGGCTTCAACGACATCCGGCTGGTGACACCAAACAAATATAGACTGCCTTACACATGGTAAACTACAACTGTCTGCAAAAAACTTTAAAAAAAAATTCACTGTTTTAGTTTTTTACTATTTAAACTGTTGTTTTCATCAAACGTACAATTTTAGGTGCGAACTGTATGAAAAAACTGATACTGAATACAGAGAGCTTGAAAACATAATGGCTTGGTTATCAACTCTTGGTGGAGCTTTTTCATCATTGGGCGATCAGACTGAACACTGTGTAAGTAGTTTTGATTACATCTCTACCAAACACATAATTTTTGATACTATGCTTCTTTTCTGTTCAATTTTGTATTTTTGACTGCTACATGGGTTTAAAATAATAAAGAGTGGTACCTAACATATAATGCAAATAAAAATATAGTAATAATATAAAATATTTCATTTACTTTTAGGCAATTGTAGCAGGGAATATTTCATTGCAACAATTAAAAATTGCAATGCGAATTGGTGATCCTTTGACCGCAGCCCGGTGTAAACTGTATGCTGCTATTAGTCTCATGCAACGTGGTTTTCATAAGCAAGCTAAATTCATTGTTCAGAGTCAATACATGTTTATCAAATCTCAATTAGTTGTTGATGAGCGACTTATTAAAATGTGTTGTGGTGTATGGACAAAGTTACGTTATGAATGGAATCGAAAAAAATGTCTTAAAAAAAACTCAACTCTGTAAAAAAAAAGAAAATGTTATACATTTTTACATCAAATCTTAAATTATAAATGAATTAAATTTAAAAAAAATATTTTTACCAAACTCCTGCCTTATTTTTGTACATTATACATGCATATAAATATTATAAATGAGTAACCACAAATAGGATCTTTTATTTTTTAATGTTCCAAGCCCATTCAATTATTATTATCAATATAAGTTATTACCATTAAATAAATTCTAACAATATAAACTTATTCTTGATTATGCCTGCTCAAAATACTTATAAACAATAACAAACACACTATTATCAACACTAAATGGCTCATTTATAAATCCCTAACTAAACCAATGTGGTATTCTATGGGGAAATTCAAAAAAATCAAACCTAATCAAAATGCAATAATAGAAATTTGCTAGACTAAATCGGTTTAAAATTATCCCGAACCGGGATAATGAACCATGTAAATGATATGGTGCAAACATCCCGGTGCATTATTTTTTACACAGGTTTAGTCTAGCGAATTTCTTAATAGTTTCAAAATACAGCACTCAGAAAACTAGTAATTCCCCATGTATGCCTCAAACAATACATTGATAATATATTCCCACCTAAAAATAAAATTACTATGCAAAGTAGCTAAAATACACTACCAAAACTTCCTCATACATGTTGGGGGGGGGGGGGCTATGGGTGCTTCGGCACCACTGTATAGCCATCATTAACATAAATTTGTATTATAAATTACGTAATCTAAAATAAAAAGGTATAACAAATTTTTTTTTAGCACCCCCCATTAAAAATTTTTTTGATCCTCCCTGTCCTACATTAACCTATTAATATGAAACCTCACAATTCCTTCCATTCCCAGGTTAGGTTAAGTTAGGTCTCAAACAAAAATTGTGTTGTGAGTTTGTGACCACTTGACCAGTCTAAAGCAGAATAAGTTCATTCCCGGAAAAAAAGTCAACCGTCTGATGGCTGCTCATGAAAATATTGTGGATTTACTACTTATTATCAGTTCATTAATATCAAAAACTATTCTTAATATGTATAGTAATATTATGTATCGCACCCTTATCCTAACACGTCATATTGTACCAATTGTGCCTCTTAGGCACAGATTGTGCATTGAAAATAAATAAAAATTAATTAATATAAACATAATACTTCACTATGAAATGAATACAACTCAGTTATTATGAAAAACCAATCACTATACAATTGTATAGTGATATTTTGTCAACCAAAAAAATTAAATTAGTTTAATAAAAAAAAAAACATATTTTATTAATATTTATTTTATAATACTTATTTTCTAAATATTTATAAACAAGATTTCCTCCAAAACGGGTTTACATATTTTTTTCAATATAATAATGTCTAAATTAGTATCAAAGTTAAAAGTAAACTTTGAGCTCAGGATATAAGACGTATAACTAATAACTTGGTACTATACTTTTGGTATTTTGATACTATCACGGCCTCACTGATCAATAATAACTAACTACAGCTTTAATCAATTTTAATTTATTTCAGATAATCGTAGACGTATGATGATTGATGATTACATATTTTCATTGATACATCATGATTTCAAACTTTGTACAATTTTCTTTTAAATATAAAATATAAATAAATGCAGATTTAGATTTAATTATTTAATATCTTGACGTGTTCTAAATATTTAATTATTCACGATAAAAACACAATACTAATAAAGAAGATATTAAAAATAAATGTCTTCAATCCTTATAACAACTTTATTCTCTTATATCACATTTACACAATTGAAACACATTGTTTTAAAATTGTAAATTGTTTGTAAATCTAAAAATACTCATAACTCGCTTTAAAATTAAAATATAATATAAAACCCACGGGGTTGCCTAGATAATAATCTTACTATTAGATTTTTTAAGAAGCTATGGATAAATGCTAAAAAATCTAATCTGAATAAGATACAAGCTTTCCAAAATATGACCTTAAGGAAATTAGTTAACGCCCCTCCATACATATCAAACCATACCCTACATACAGATTGTGACTTAAAAACTATTCATGACAAACAGGGCCGTCCCAACGATTTGCGGGGCCCGGGTAGAGTAAAATTGCGGGGCCTAAAATGTCATTATTGCACGTCAGTTGCATATCGCGTATGGGAGCTATACTTCCCAAATTTGAAACTCAAATGTGCGCAAATAATCTTAACAAATATATAGTACCTTGCACCTACAACAACATGAATAAGTAAATTAACTAATAACGCACCATGTCATATAATAAAACTTAATATAATAAATAAAAGTTATCAAAAAATTATTGACAAAATAAGACAACAAATATAAAATATAGCAATAGGCACAATATTACAATATAAAAATATATTAAAAATTAACTTTTCTACTTTTTATATCCGCGAATTGATCAATAATATCATTATATTTTAATTGGTCAGCAATTTCTTTTTCGATAGAGATTATAGCTAAATTGGTGACTTTTTCTTGTGACAACGTGCTTTGGAGATAGTTTTTTATTAATTTCAGCTTTGAAAAAGATTGTTCTGCTGAAGCAGTAGTTACAGGCATAGTTAACAATATTCTTAATACTATGGACATATTGCAGCAGTAAATGTCATCAACGCTGTAACTAAATATTTTTTAACCATTTATTAATTCATCGAACATTTCTCGACCATTTATATCATTTGTGTCACCAACTTCCAACAGATTTTGAATATCCATACAATTTTTCATTAAATCATCTTTATTCATTTTAGAAATATTTCTAAAATTTTATAATTTATAAAATATAATAAAATTATAAATACTATAAATAAACATTTTATTGTTCCATTCAACAATTTTACATGAAAAAAAAAATGATAAGTACATTTTTTTTTGCTCGTCAACTTGACCTTTTATTGTATCTATGAAATCGGGGCCTGTCCAATTGTGGTGAGAGCGCGGGGCCCGGGGCGTGGGCCCCGCTCGCCCTGCCCTAGGGACGGCCCTGATGACAAAGCTAAACATTTTTATAAAAAAATTTCATAACTGTATCTTTCCATTCAAATCCTCTCATTAAGAACTTATCATTCCCCACCAAGACGACTCAAACGTAAATGGTGCAGAGATTAAATACTTTAAATATAAAAAAAAAAAAACTACTCATAAAATTAAATCACACAAGATTTAAACCAAGTCGAAAGTGTCATAAGTGGGTGGCTTCTTTCCCAAAATTATATGAATCATGTTATTTGTTTCCCTCTTATCGCACATACCTATACTCATTATGCCTTAGATATATAAAAAAAAAAATAAAAGTTTTTTAAGAGGTAATTCACTCTAATTTTTAAGCTTTTTAAACATAAATTTGCACATGTGAGACGGTGACAACACATGCGGGTATCACACCCTCTTAATTTAAAAAAAATTTGCATCATCAAGTTAAACATTTTTGAAATTTTTTGTTTTATCTTTTTATACATAATATTAATACTAAAATAAAAATAATCCAATACTATAACAATACAATCATTTCTGGAATGTATTTTCTTGATAAACAATTTTTTAAATAAATATATATTATAGTAGATTAGATACACATAATATTATATGATCTTAAATTTCTATTTGATATAAAAAAATAAATATTTGTTAAATTATTAATTGTGATGTATAGAGATTTAAATATTTAATAATATAAGTAAAATAAGTATAGACCATAGATATATACAACAACTAGATAGCCGTCTCCTTCTTGTCATGGAAGTCAGCCGCCATTTACAAAGCAGGCAATGTTTACAAAATAATATTATCATGCTATATATGTATAGATAAATATATATGTATATAAATAAATGTAAGCATTGTCTGCTTTATAGATGGTGGCCGATTTCAACATTTGTCAAAACTGTAGTATAAAGACGGCTATCTAGTTGTTGTATAAATCTATGGTATGGACAATGTACATTACGATAAAATTGTTTATTATAATAATTTAGGAAATTAGAAAGAACGCAGTACTTTTTATGTGATCCGCATACTAATTAAAAAAAAGTATATTAACTTTTAACTTATCGAGTTAAATGTATGATTTGTTAACTGTTAACTTATCGATCTTGTGTCCTCTTAACTTAACTTAGCTTGAATTAATTATATTCATTAACTTTCCCAGTTGCCCACTTTTGGTTAAATTTAATTTGGTTGTAGTTTAAGATACAAAATAATTGGTAATAAATAAATAGATATAGACAGATAAAGGATTAGAGGTATTTATTAGTAGACAATTAATTCACTTAAATAACTATAAAAACAAATGATAATTAATACCACACAACTAAAAATCAATATTATCAAAAAATGTTGAGAATAAGAAATATGATCATACTTAAAGGTTTCATTAATATAATAATATTGTATATACAATGTGTCTATGCATTGATAAGACATAATTATACAAGTTAGAATTTTCATTAGTAATGCATAAAAATTAACAGTTTTTAAAAGTAAATAGTAAATACTAAATATGATTCAAATGTTTATAATTGTTTTCATACTAATCTTCTATAATTACATAACTATAAACTTTAGTTATTAAAAATTTAAATATTTATTACTTAGGTACCATATTTAACTATCTTTTTATTTTGATAACTGTTAGACAATATGACATTTAAAAATAGTAATTAATCATTAATTTATTTGTTAATAATTAGTAAATTAGTGTGCTACTTATAAATATTTTATAAGCTTTATAAAGTAATATCAAAAACAAACTTTACATAATATTGTAAGAATAAACATGAAGAAGTACATGTAAAATGAACTAATAAAATTAAATTAAAAAGAGAATTATTTGAGTAATAACTATTGAAACAGAAGGTTTCTAGCGCCATCCATCTCTGATGCTACGGTAATCCCTGAAACATGTCGATGACTCTGTCCGCCAATTTCTACTTTGCATTCAGGACAAATAGATTGCTGCATTGGCCCTCCACATTCCGTAACACAATAAATGTGGCCATTCGGACATTTACACCAATGTCCCTGAGCTTTAATGCCTCCTAAAAAATTGGTGGACATAGCAGCATGAATCATACGTCTTTCATCATCTGTTATTAAAGGAAGATCATCAATTTTTTTTTGGATTTCTTCTATTAAATTCTGTATATCCTCATCCTTGGTTGATGTGTAAATGCTGCATGACATTAATAAAGCCTCCATGTTATCTACTATTTTTTTTATTTCATTTGTATCGGAAGTTTGCATTGTAACTGCTGTCTGAAATTTTCTATGAGACATGATCTCAAATAAATTTATGATTCTTGAGCCACGTGCCATCTCCTTTTTTATATCACTCTTTTGCTGATCTGACAACTGTTGTGCATAAGTGAAAGCAACAGAAAGAATCCAATCAAAGTGATTAATAATTGTTAGTTTTCTTTGGCCATCTTTGATTTCTTTAATTCTATTTTTAAACTTTGAAGTTGATATAAACAAATCAATGACAAAATTTAACGATTCAATATTATTGGCAGGTAAAGTGAACTTTGAACGTTTATTACGTAGGCCTAATAAAGACTTGCAAAATGTATCCCATGAACGTTTAATACTATGATGTCTATCACCAATATAATTTGAAATAAAATTTTTATCCAAGGATCTTAGTGATTCAATTACTGTCTTAGTTTTGCCACGAATTACAGCTAATTCTCCATACTGTTTTGTTTTTATTTTTGATACGTCTTCTAATATAATTTTTACTTGGTTCAGGAAACGTTGGGTTTTTAAAATTGGTGTTTTACATAGAGGACACTGTTTCAAACAGATTTCTTCATCATTTTGATTCATCCATTTTGTTAAAGCATCGGATTCTATGGTGTGTTGACAATCTTCTAAATAAATAAATCTAAAAAAAATATAAATATTACATCAACATTAATTAATATACAGATAAATCACGGCTGGTGCAAAAAGAATATTACAAATTCGGAAGTTCCTATGACATAATCTATATTTATTGTAATAAAAATATGATATAATTTTATGGCATAAAATATCCATAGGCTATGGCAAAGCAAAATATCTGATTCTAAAAATATATAAAATGACTAATTCTATTTTAATTTCATATATATATACTAACAATATCAATAATAAGTAATAACTCCCAAAATTTTTAACAGAATAAAAAATACAAATTTCTAACAGATATTCCTTCCAATTTACCTCGCATTTGGTTCATCTTCATTGCCAAAAACTATTGTAGTAACTTCGTCTTCTTGACAAATGCGACATAAAGGAGGACATGGTTCACCACAATAACCAATACACTCATGCCCACATTTCAACTTTAATGAGCAAGGTTCATAACAAGGTTTTCGATTACACAAATCATAACATTTTCTGGTGCATTTCAAATGTTTACACTTCCACTCACATTTTTCCTGTTTATAATATCAACAATGATAAATCATGATTAAAATGTTCAAATATGTTCAGCGGGATGTACTTAAGTTAACCTATTCACAAACACAACCTTAGTCAATACTAACATCGAATCCATGGCAGTCAACCGTTGGTAGAAATAAGTTTAAAAATATATATATAAATATATTTATTTTTATTGGTTATTAGTTATTACCTTGCATGGTACACATTGTTGTCCACACACCTTACTACATCTAGAATGCACACAAGAATAGATGCATTTCTGATTACAAGGAGGACACCGTTCTTTACAGGGAAATTTACATCTGTAAAAATAAATTATTATAAAGGTTTAAGAATAAATTAATTCATGATTTAAAAAAAAAAAATGTACACATACGTATGATTGCATGGATTTATCTTATTGCAAATCTCACTACAAGGTACATGTAAACGCCCTTGTTTACATTCTCCACATGTTCCCAAACAAACATCATTGCAATTTAATTTTTGTAAACATGGTTCACGACACTTATCAAGTAAATATTGGCTATCCATTTTGAACTCTAAAATATATTTTATTTTTGTACAATAATTATATTTACCTACTATTTACAAGTTAGATACTTGCTACCAGTGATGCATATAAGGGACAGGCCCTCATGGGCCAAGATTTAAAGAAAAAATTCCAATTAATTCCAATTAAATTAAAAATTAAATGTATATTTACACTATTTACAGAACTCTTACAACATTATAGATTAATTAAAATTTTTTTTGATAAATCAACAAGCAAATGTAAAATTTTCTGGACTTGCTTAGATGATGAAATTGTCATTATTTTATTTTGAAAAAATGTAATAATGAATTTTACATAATATTTATAACATAAAATTACATAATCTCTATTTGTATTGTTTGTCGTTTGTGTCAGAATTATAACCACCCGGCCAGTGGCGTGGTGAACGGTAATTTCAGAGGCGATTGCCTCCGAGATTTTTCTTAAATAGAAGTGTGGGTGGTAGATGGTGGGTCCTCAAATAAATATAATATTATAACATACTCAATACTATGTCTATACTATGTTGGCAGTTACAATTTCTGAAAAGTACTATAGTAAGTACTTGAAAAGTTTTAGCACAAAATTATATACATGAAGATGAATTTCAAAAAATCATAAATTGCATTGCAATACCAAATTTAAAACAAAAAATGTAATAATACTATGATAACAAATAATACCTTTATCTTTGTCACGACATAAAACCCAAACACTGTTATGACCACAAGCGAGTTGACTATTTTTTTGCAAGACTATTTCTTCACAATCTTTAGTTGTACATTCATTTGCACATACTTTCTTACACATGTGCCCACAATCTAATATCCGTTCACATTTCTTGGTGCAAAGCATACGTTCTGGTATAGTTTTACATTTCATTGTGATTGTATGGCCACAGTCTGGTATAACTTTTGTTACCTGAAAATAAATTTTAATAAACAAAACAGATGGGTACATTTTAATACTTAACTTACTTGATTTTCACAAGGTTTACATTTTTCATAGCATTTAGATTGACATTTATGGTCGCATTTTAATGGACGATCACATGGAAGAATACATTTAATTTCATCAACATTTAATCCACAAGGAATATCATTCTTAATGTGTTCACAAGGCAAAACTTTCTTTACTTTAACAGTACAGAATGAACAATCTTCATAACACATCTTTTGACATTTGTGATTTAAAGAGCACTTTTTGTTAATATTTTCACAAGGTTTTAAGCATTTATACTGTGGATAATTGAATAAAATTACCAAATGATTTCAATATAATTCTTAAAATATAAAACACTAGTTAATTAAAAAAACTACCTCTTCGTGATCTGGATCATCATTCTTATGGCAATTTTTTTCACAAGAATGACCACAATCTAATCGATCTATACATTTATGTGAACAGATTGGGTTTTTGTCATGGCATCTATTCAAAGTAGTATGACCACATTTTTCAAGGACGGATACTACCTAAATTTTCATATAAATAAGGACAAAAATTAATTAAAATAATATACTAAGAAAAATAATAGCAATAATTCCAACCATTTCTTCACATGGAAAAGTAAGAACATCTACAAAACATGGCAATGTCAATTGGTGACCACATGGTAATTCTTTGATCATTGACACAGTACATTTTCCACAGTCCATATAACATATTTTCTTACATGGATGATTATAAACACATGACCTATTATACATTGATCATGATAATTAATATTTTAATAATATTTTTTTTTTTTTTTTATAAGAAAAATGTTTTAATATTTTACTTGTTACACGGCTCCCTGCATTTCAATTCTAAATGGTCACGGTCATGAGAATGACAAATACTTGAACAATAATGACCACACAAGAGCAATGATTTACACATCATGGAACAACCACCTTCCATGATTGTATTGAAGTCATCATCTTTTGCAACTTTAGTAGTAATACCAGAATGAACAGCACATTCTAAAGTCAATTCATCACCTTAAAAATACAATCATGTATGAAAATTATAAATGAATCCATCAAAATATAAATAATGCTATAACAAATATATATTTTTACCATATGAACCCAGATTTACTAATGTTTCTTTTATTTTTTTCCACAAACTACCAGAATTGTACAAATTGTCCATGTTACCCATTATGTATAGTCCATACTTAGCTCTTGACAATGCAACACATACTCTGTTCTCAGTTTTCAAAAATCCTACATTTCCCATTTCATTACTTCTAACTAGTGATAGCAATATTATATCACTTTCTTCTCCTTGATAATTATCTACCACCGTGATCTTCATCCCTTCTAGTATTGAATATTTTTTTCTTAACTATATTAAAATATATTATACAATGAATTATTTATACTTTTATATTATATTGATATTGCACATAAAACATACAAAAAATTGTCTGTCACAAGAATAAAAATATAGATATTCTTACCGAACGAATTAGAAATAATTGACCACTGTAAGTTGTTAATATTGTCACTTGATCAGTTTTATATCCTTGTAAAATTAAATGCCTAGCAAACCTAACTAAAAATCTAGCTTCATGTTCATTACTTTTGCTTGATATTTCGTCGACCTAAATACACAAACAATTGTATTAATTTAATTATAACATAATAAAATACAATCACAGATATAACATACTTCTTTTTCATACATATTATGATTTAGAAAGAATACATCTTTGGTAACACCACGAATGTGTTCTCTATTGTGAACAGAAATATGATTTTTTAATTCATCGTATATTGATGGAGTTATAAGAGATGCTATTTCAGGACGCATTCTATGTTGTTCGCCCAACGTGTAACAAGGTACTTCATTATTGACCATACGTTCAAACAATGAAATATCAAAATTGAAATCTTTAGCCAATTTGTAAACTGCATTACTAGGACGTAGTTGCTTATGGTCGCCTTTAAAATGAAAAATAATTTGACTATGATCATGATTTACTAAATCAGTTTTCTTATTTGGTAAATAATACCTACCTATTAATATTAAATGTTGGCAGTGACTTGTTAATGAAGAAACTATGTGTGCTTCTAAAACTTCAGCAGCTTCTTCGACAACAACTAAAAATTAGAGTTAACTATTATATATTTTATTAAAAAATTTATTGACAGACGTGGAGTAATTATTTAGTATTTACCCCTATATAATTTTAATATGATGATTTTACAATTTGAAGCAGAATAATCTTAAAGTCATTATTCATTATGATACAATCACAGAAGCTTCAAAATATAACCAATATATTTTTAATTTATAAAACAAATTATTGAATTATATTATTATTAGTATACTTCAATAAAGGAAAAATAAATAAATGTTCTATAATTTATTATACAATAATAAACTTTTGGTAATTACTAAAATGTACATAAAAAAATTACCTCACGCACATAATTATGAGATCTGATAACTACTGAAGTTTAAAAATAAAAATCTTAATTCTTACCAATTGGGGATTCTAACCCTTCCAGCATTATTCTGTGTTTGGCAGCACCAGTAGTAGTTAATGCTATTACATGCATCTTATTTAGAAGTTCTACGTTTTCCAACTCTCTTAATTCAGCATATTGCTTATAAACTTGTGTATACTTTTGTTCATAGCTTATTATTTTTGGATCGAACATCTCTTTAGTTTTTTTCACCCAACCAAAATATAAAGACCATCTTTGCCTCATATTTAATACATATAAATCTAAAGTTGACCGCGGTAGATCAATATTATCATTAGCCAAACTCAACATATTTACAAAATAATCATGTATATTTTCCATTACACTAAAGTTGAATTTGGCTTCTTCAGATTCATTAAAGTAATTTACATTCAAATCAGATAATTTCTTTAAACGTATATTCTCAGAAAGTAATTGCTTGCAAGCATTTTTTACGTCATCTAAAGTTATACTATAAATAACAATATCTTTTTGATTATGTTCTAGAATATCTAAGTAATATAATTCATACCGCTTGGCTTCATCACCATCGTCATCTAACTCTTTTTTAATTTGTAAAAATTTTTCTGAATGAAAAACTTTATTAATCAATTCGTTGCTGATTCCAGTTATAAACCCTATTGGGTCTACACTAAAATAATCAAAATCTTGAAATAACCAAGAGAGAAGATCCAAAGTTGTTTTGAAAAAATTATGATATTGTTTAGGCATACCGTTTTTCAACAATGATAACTCTAATATTCCAGCATTGTATGACACAACTTCACTACATTTCTTATAATATTTTATGTTATCCATAGTAGTTTTTACTTGATCTTCAATATTTCTAAGACCTATATTAGTAGTTATGGATCTTCTATGTTTACGTGTAATATTCCTTAAACTATATTCTTCAATAATTTTCGACTTCGACTGACCCCCAATTCTGACAACTTGGTTTGTGAAACTCAATATGCCTTCCATAAATTGGTCAAGGGCATGATTTGTGTAACACACTACTAAAATTGGTTTCGTAAGAAATGGCTCTTCATATAAATTACTTATAATTGTTTTCATAATTTTCAATCCAATAAACGTTTTTCCAGTTCCAGGTGGCCCTTGGATAATTGTAAACTCTTGAGTCAACGCTGCTTTAAATGCTCCATATTGCATTTCATCAAGTCCTAGCTCTTCTTTAGTAGGCCAATTATCATGATTCTGAAGTTCAAATTCTTTTAAATCAATTTTATAATTATGGTGTTCAGGTAACTCGTCAAGATAATATGGATAGTCTATCTTATTACAAGCAGATATTATATATTTTTCCATAGGGAATTTATGTGTATTAATATTTTTAAGAACTTCCATTGAGCATTTATATGGTTCAAAATATACTTCACTCTCTACCATGGTCAGAGATGTATTAAATATAGGTTTCTCATCTTCTAATAATTCAACAATTAACTTACCTTTGGTCAAAAGTTCGATTTTTCTCTCCAAAACAATACCCATAAAGAAAGTCCTAAAATCATTTCCAGAAAATAGCAATAAAGAACCATACATAAATCGTTTTGCCATTTCCCAGTTGATTCTTAATTTATTTTTCTTGTCAAAATTTACTAGATAACCATACTTATCATAAACGAATTCACCTTTTTTTTCAAATTCAATGTCACGATAAATACGGATGTTATTTATCTTTTTTCGACGCTGATGTTGACGTTCATCATTTATTGCATCTTTATAAAATTGTATACCTTCTCGTAATGGTGCAATAAAATCTTCACGCAAAAGGCGAAACTGAACATCTAAATAGTGTTCTACATTCTGATAAGCTCCTTTGGATATATTGGGTCGTAAAAATGGTTCTCCAAATTCAAGATCGATTGCAGTTGGATATACAGTAAGTTCTCTAAAATTTTCAGGTGGAGGCATGAGTTGGGCAATATTTTCAATTACTAATTTTTCTTTCAATTTCAATTCCTCTGTCAACTTAGTTTCGTTGAGTTTTTGTAACAGATCATTCATTTCAATTATAGTAGCTTCATTAATTTTAATATGGTTACAATAACTTTTAATACCATTTAAGGCAATATTACTGCTTACAATAATTTCTTTTAATCTCTCTTCCGCAGTTTTTGGGAATATAGTAGTTATACATTTGAATACAACTAAACAATCTTCATAAAATGTATTCATATTGTTGCATCGATTAATCTTTTTTTCATTTGGTGTACTCAGAATATATGTTTTCAAATGTTCAAAAAATTGATTGCACATAAGTTCTGTTAATAAAAAATGTTTACTTTGTATTAATTCAGTAGAACAAATCTTAGCTGAAACTTTCATAAGCAAATAAATCCAATCTGGTTCTTTATTTTGTTTAAATAAATCCATGAATCCGTTAACCTTATTTGACATCACAAATACAATTTCAGAAGCATCCTTACAACATAATTCTTCAAGTCGTTTGTATCCAAATTTAAAATTATCCTTAATTATTATATCATTTAGATTAGTATTTTTATTATTTGATTCTTTTATAAATGATTTAGGTTTATATTTATGTTGATCTTGGTGATTAGAATTATTTGATCGTTCAAGTCCATTTTGCATTCTAGATGATTCAATATCATATGAATTATTATCTATATTTTCAAATTGTGATGGTTTTTTGAAACATCTAGTTTTATTCTTTAGACTTTGGTCATCTTGGTTTGATTTTCTATTATTAAACTTCTTTTTTCTTGGACCCATAATCACCTATTAACATTTATAATCTACAAGGTTTATAAATTATTATAAATTCATATTAAACATTGTTATTTACCTATATTTTCAAAAAGTATTTAGGCAATTATTTCTAAATTTGTTTTTCAGTATTTAATTCAAGATAAGATACCTCTGCCAATATTTTTAGGACTAGGAATAATGCTATCTAAACTTTAAAAGCCTTTGTAGGCTACCTATGCGTTTCTATTTGACTATTTCCAATTAATTTACCTACTTAAAATAAAAATGTAGGTTATATATGTTTTTTGATTGTCTGTGTTTGTTATAATGTAGTTGGGATGAGTTTATTCCTATAAACTCACCTTACCTCCAATAAGTTTTTAAAATGTTGGTTTATCCACAGAATATATGAAATATATGAAATATATTCTGTGGTTTATCTGTAATGGGTTAATATTAATGATCTACCTTTTATATTACTTATCAGTTATCTGTATATAAGTATATTATTGCAGTCAGTTCTCAAATTGAGAATTATTAAGTTAGAGCTCAATTTAAAGATTTCTGCAGAACGCAAATTTTCTATACTGTGCGTGGGTAAGATTATTTGCAGAGAGAGAAAACAAATAGTGCGCGGACACCCCATGTAGTAATATAGGTAGTAATTACTAATTATCTACTCATTAGTCATTCCCTACAACTCTCTACTACTACTCCGTGTTCTTTTTTCCGGGATTCCTCTATGGGACATACTCTTAAGTTGTGAGGCAATTTAAACACATGGACACATGGGTATAAAATATTCACATTCATCATCTATTCATCTATAATTGTGGAATACATTTTAATCATAAAAATCTGTGATCCAAATGCAAAATTATTTTAAAGTTTAAAATAGACCCGTCAATAACAAAAGGCAAAAGGTATAGGTAGTCTAAACCATAAAAAAAGATTATATCGGGAAAGTTATCCTGAGGCAATGCCAATAAAAAATTACCAAAATTCATTAGGAAATTGGAAATGTGTAAGCGACGATGTGAGATACCTATTCTTTAGTAGGTACTTTATAGTAATTTTGTATCAAGATACATAATAGTTAATTAGGAACAAATGTAGTTTAGTTCCCACGCAATTTTTTCGTTTTTTTTCCCCCAAAATATGTGTTATATAGCACTGAATACAAAAGTCTAATTCGAAAATTCTCGCAAATCATTATTTTGGAAATTATATCTTTCCAAAGTTTACGATTTTACATATTTACACTTGCATGTGCCAAACGCTGTAGGTAGGTATACGTTTTCGTATTGGATTGTCACCTCTATATCTAAAGAAATATTATTGGAAATATGCAAATAGATTTTAACTATCGTATTTGCTGTTTAAAAACTCGTACCTAAATTAAAACCAAAATTTACATAGTATCACAGCTTGATATCACAATTACTCGGCAGTGACTACGTGTGTATCGGCACTCGTCGCTACGCTCCTCGGCGTCATCGCTCCGCTCCGCAAAACGAAAATATCCCCCGACTTATTGTGCAAAACCACCTCAAGTAGGTAACAGGGACAGAACAGTTATGGACATGAAAATTTAAGTAGGTAAAAATATTATTTTGCTTAGGCAGTGACTACGCGTTTAACGGCATTCGGCACTCGTCGCTTCGCTCCGCAAATCGAAAATATCCCTCGACTTGTTATGCAAAACCACCTCATGTAGAACACATTGGTCACAGATATATTAATCTACATTTTTCATCAAAACTACTTTAGATAATATTAAAACAAGATAAAATAACATAATTAATAAGAGGCAAAGTGCATGCGTAAATGCGTAAAATCGTAAGCATTGGAAAGATATAACTTCCAAAATAATAATTTGCGAGAATTTTTGTATTCAGTGCTTTAAAACACACATTTTGGGGGAAAAAAATTCGAAAAAATCGCGTGGGAACTAAACTGCATTTATACCATTAATTAAGTAAAAAGTATATTAAATCATATCAATTTTAGGACAGAGCGATAAGCGTCTGCCCGAGAAATTAGTTATTAACACTAGTACTTACAAGTGTGTACTAATTCTAAATGTACTATGGAATATGGATCTAATCCTATATTTATATAAAATCTATACGAATAAAGGTGTACACGATAGAGTCTAGGAGGTGGATATCAAGTTTAGAAAGACGCCGATCTAGATATTGTAATTGTCAAAATAGCAAGCGTATTTTGGCAATTACCATCTAAGATTTATAGGTTTGTTTTCGTCCTATTTTGGCGAACGCTTTTTGATCGAAAACAGATATTAATCTGTCAAACTCATGGTCCGTAGATTTTCATAAGATTAATAGCCTTGTTGTAATATTATAATGTTTACTTATGATATAGTAAAACGGCTGTGTAGGTTTACTACACCTTCATGTTTTAAGTTCTAGACATTTATTATTATAGCTAAACCATTGATCCGATAATATTGCTGTACGCCGTGTGCCTGTCAATTCTGCAGTTATTATAATCTGTATATTTTAATATAATTAACATAGGCTATTGATACAGTTTTAAGGAAAAATTATGTAAGAGTAGAGAATGATAAATAGGTACCTACGCATTACCTGCTTTTCGATTGAAATATTTGTTCTTTCTCGATGTTATATCTATTCAAAAAAGCAAACCGTAAATAAACTAGTATTAATATACTAAAGTTACAAGTAAGTCGTCGCGTGTTATAGTCAATATAAATTATAATGTTAAATCTATACACAGAAGTGGAACGAACAATAAAAGAAACAAAATTAAATGTAAAGAGTAAATGACACGTCACTATTGACAAGAGGTTATAAATTATGTCTTCGGAGGTTATAATGTAATTGAAAAACAGGGATGCAGTACGATGTACTCGAAGACCACGAAGACTAAAATCGTATTCTAGTCTTCATGACTCAAACACAGTATAATATGAATATGTTATTAGGTATATTGATGTACTTGTACTTTGTAGTACCAACTTTCTTGTAGTTCAAAAAAGTAAATTATCTTATAGTTGGCACTTGATATTTTTCATTTGATTTTTTATAATATACTTTTTTTATATAGTTTAATGCATGTCATTCGCCGTATAACCACATAATAGATAATTACTAATTTAAAATTACGAATTTACATTAAGTACTTTATTTTAAATAAATCCTCAATAGAGACATTATGTATGCTTCATTATTGGGCAATAATGTCACTATTAATGTTTGGAATTATTACAATAATGTATTATGTATCGAAGAATCATAATAAATCTAAATTTTTTAAAAATATTTTGCTTACTGACTGCATGCGTTTTACAAAAGATGAGATTTTTATTTTTTAACCAACAAAACTCATTTGTGATTTTCAGAAAATCCACGTGTAATTCGTATAAGGATTAAGGGGTCCCAGTACACATATAGTATAAATATTTAGTGTGGATTGGTTGAAAATACTTTATTAGGCCCACACGAATTACCTGCTACATTAAATGTATACCTAAGGATTTTTACATTTTATTATGTATAATCATTAATCTTCGAGTAAACAATTTATTTTATTGTAACAATATATCAGGAGCTTTGTATTAATTTTTTACACTTTTTGGCCCAACAGATAAAACTTTATTGATATTTATAGAAAAAAAAATTGAAAAAATTGAAAAATGACAATGTCCGTAAGCAGCTCAAAAAGAGTCAAGTTATTTTCAAATTTTTATCGTGTATAGAAAATTCTAATATAAACATTCAGTGAAATTTTCAAGTATCTACAGTCATTCGTTTTTTAATTACAATAAAATAAGAAAGTCGTTACGTAAGAAATCGAGTGAATATCAAATGTTGTAAAAATATGAATTTCAAACGCTCATAAAAATTTAATTTGAGTTTCTTATAGACATTTTTTTTTTTGATAAAGGTAGATTAACCTATAAGGAATCTTGTATTACATTTTAAATTCTTACTTCTAAAAAGAAAAATTTTTACGAATTATTAACTCAAAATAATTTGCTAATTTTCGTGATTTTTATATATTTTGTCAATTTTTGAACTTTAAATGCTTGTAAAAGAAATTATGACAATGGATTTTTAATATTTTTCATCTGTCTTTAAAACAATATATTAGGGGCTTTCTATTTATTTTTCAAGCTTTTGTACTCGACAAATAACATTTTATTGATATTTATAGAATAAAAAACTAAAAAAAATTGGAAACTGAAATTTACCCTAAACAGCTCAAAATAATTCAAACTATTTTTAAAAAGGCATGGTATATGGAAAATGGTAATATAAACATTCAGAAAAAATTTCATGTATCTATGGTAATTTATTTTAGAGTTATACCAAAAACCAAAATCGATTTAGCGTAAAAATTCCCGTTTTTCCTTAATTTTTCTCTAGTTTTCCACGGCGCTTTTGAAAACTATTGGAAACATTTTACTTTTAACCCCCCAGAGTACCAACTAGATTCACTTTCCTATCAGAAAAGATACTATTGAAGAAAATCTAAATACTTAAACTGTCATAAAAGGTGATGACAGACACAAAAAAAATAAAAAAAGGTGGGCAAGTGGATGTCACTTTGGTGCACAGTAGGTTACAAGTGGGTCACTGCATAATGGATGGTATAAATTTCGAATTCAATGATATAATATCATTGTATAAGAAAAACGATTCTGAGCGGAGACGGCATGTCAGTTAGGTATAAGACATATATATATTATAAGTTATTAAAAAAAAATATTGACCTACCTATAATAGGTAGCTATAATAAATTCCAATTTAATCATAACGTGTTATGCATCAAAACAAGATAAATAATAGTATACTTTAGAAGTTTCAAGCACCCACGAATATTATTGTAACAATATATCAGAGAGCCTTGTATTAATTTTTTACACTTTTGGCCCAACAGATAAAACTTTATTGATATTCATAGAAAAACAAAAAAATTGAAATTTGACAATGTCCGTAAGCTGCTCAAAACAAGTTAAAATATTTTGAAAATTGTACCAAGTATAAGAATTGATAAAATAAACATTCAGTGAAATGTTCATGTATCTACAGTATAATTCGTTTTTAAATTACAACAAAATAAGAAAATCGCTACGTGAGAAATCGAATGAATATCCAATCTTTTAAAAATTTGAATTTCAAACGTTCATAAAAATTTTTATTTGACTTTCCGGTAGACATTTTTTTTTTATAAAGGTAGATAATCTTATAAGCAATCCTGTATTACATTTAAAAATCTTAGATTTAATAAGAAAAATGTTTATGATCTCTTAACTCAAAATAATTTGCTAATTTTCGTGATTTATATTTAAATAATATTAAAATATTA
>NC_042494.1:134724473-134728135 GCF_005508785.2 Acyrthosiphon pisum
CTTCAAATTCATATTTTTAAGCAATTTGAACAATTGTTAAGTTGTTTAAATTAAATTTCTTTTTACAAAATAAAAACTCTTCCTTAGCTAGAGTAGCTATTGGAACAACAATATTATTTATCAAAATTTAAGCTTTATCTAAAAACTATTATACATTAAATACAATGGTTTTTAAATTATGTGATACAGATTAGATAGAATTAGGTATTTAAATAACTTGATTGAATAAGATCTAGATGCCGGGACTAAGAATTTTGTGGAGGTTGGTGGAAGATAATCTATAATTCTATTTTTAATGTTATTATCCTTGAATTCAGTGCTCGAATTAGGATAACCAAGTAGAGGAGCTTAATCCAACGATTTAGAAACTGCGTTCCAAGCGCGCAATTATTCAACACAGACCCGTGGGGGGCCTTGCCCACCACACTCCTGTCTTACATACATTTTGAATACCACTTTTCAACCACACTTTTTGAGTTCCAAATAGATTTAATATATTTTGATAGCAATATCTACATCTTACATGGTTACAGTAGAAAAAAGATTAATAATAATCTACATTTTTATTCAATATACTAAATAGATAACAAAATTAATAATTATTGTTTTTAATTCAAAAGGAACCACATATTTTGATAAGTATAAAAAAATTTAGAAATTTAAAAATTCGATACATAATAACCATAACAGAAAATTGATAACATTTCATTTGGAACATGATTTAAGATAGTACTAGCCCACACAAGTATCTGTGCCTTAGATAATATACTTGTATATGATCTATGAATTACTGACTATATAGGCAAAACACAGGGTGATATTATAATTTTGATATGAAAAATAGTAAAACTTATATAATTGACATCAATTGAAATCTACATTTTAATAAAAAATATTTCTGATATTACTATATTAGTTTGTACCATTCCAAAGGTAATCCCCCGTCCAAGTAAAAAAAAAATAGTAAGGGTACGCATTTTTACTAACATGTGTTGTTTTCATTTTACTGACAAATAACATAGAAAATGTAATATTCAGAAGACTGTTTCACTCCATTATCATTAATATTTGAGTGAATTGACCTATTGTCAAATCTAAAGTTAAGAATATTATCTAAGGCTGGGATACCCAATTACGGCCCTTCACACTTCAAAGTATTAAATAAAAATTAATTCACATTTATCTAAAAATGAACATATATAAAATAAAATACAAAAAAATATTTCTTCTTTTCCTATTGCTTATTGTCAGTTACATATATTGATACTTGTTAATCAGACATGAAAATGTGTCGCAGGATAATTGTCGTTATTAGTTAAAGAAATAACATTATTTTGCACGAACACTAAGTTAAACTGACAAATTTAGTTAAATATTTTTCTATAGGATAGAAGGTGAATTAATAAATTAGTCTAAGATAGTCTAAAATAGCTCATTTGTTCCATATCAAAACAAAATAAAAACAACAAATTTTGTTCAAAATCACAACGAAAGTTGTTTAACAGATAACCTAAATAATAAATATGTATACTAACAAGAACATAAATCAGGAAATATATAACTTAAAATAATATTTTATAGATTATATAACTATATTTACCAAAGGAACATCACTCATTGAGAATACTAAAACTCCTTGGTATTGAGTAGTACTTTCTGTAATTCGCCCAAGACCAGATTTTAAAACATTATGACCATACAGAAATTGTTGTTCAGCGGCAGGTTTTATCCACATTTTATGCTAAAATAACAATTAAGTATAGTAAAAGCAGTTCATATAGCAAATTAATAAAAATGAAAATACGGTTTTAAATTTTACCTGAGCATATGGAGCTAGATAATCTAAAGATGTTATATGTATTCTAAATTTTCCAGACTTGGTAAATTTTCCAAAACATGTACCTATACTAATTATGTTATCAGGATTCATCATGGATCCCATATTTAATACTTTTTCAGATACATAATAAACTCGATCTTTCTTCTCACGAAAACAGTATTTTCCATCTGAACGATCAATTAATAACTTTATATTTGAGCCAATGCTAAAATAAAGATAATAATAATAAAAACATAAAAAGATATATACAAATTTAAAATTAATTCTTACTCATTTATGATTTGACAAAGTATTAGTTAATATTATTTTACTAACATGGCAGTGGATAAAAATACCACAGAAATAAAAACCCCCGTAAAAACCCATAAAAATAAAACTTCAGATGTACAATACTGTATTAACTCAACTAACAAACATAGACTAGTGTCATAGTACATAATATTTTTGATTACTGAAATAAATTGCATTTTTACTATTGGTTAAAATGTTGACATTTTGAGCAATGTTTTACTTAATTATTAATAGTTAACATATACCTATTGTTGGGTGCCTAGTGCCTACTTACATAGTTTCTATATAAAAACCACTGTATAACAGGTATATCATCATTGAGAAGTTCGTTTATTTTAATAAATTTATATTTAATACAAGAATGTTGATTTCTTAAGCAATTTGTTGAATTAAGTTAAAATAATGTTATTATTATGTTGGGTATAATTTGTAATTTTATTTTGGTTGGTGGGTTTTTTAAATAAGTATTTCTTCGATTTCATAAAAATAATATAGGAGAATTTATTTAAATAAACGAGTACAATAATCTAGTTATAATATTACTTATTAACAAACAGTTGGTTTTATGTACAAAACAAATAATAGCAACATTTTTATTAACAAGAAAATTAACACTTGTTTTGTGTTAAAACAAATTAAAATAGAAAATGAAGTTTAAATTAAATTTGAAAAATGAAAATTTATTGAATGGTTAGGTGGGAAGTAAACTTGATTTAAGTCTAAACGCACATAATACTTATATAAAGACAGTCAATAAATTAATTCCTAATTAATTCCAAAAACTAATTTTAATGAAAATATAATAATCAACATAACTAGCCTTTTAATATTGTTGTTGAAAAGAAAATACAGTGATAGAAAATTTAAAATGAAGTACCTTTTGCAAATCTATCAATAAACAAATGCCAGATAAATTTTTCTGGCAAACGTTTAATACTATTTGTGTTGACAAGTTAGTTGGTTATAAAAATGTGTATTTATACCAATGTTTTATATTTATATAATGTATAGAAAAATTTCACCCAAGGCAATAATACAATAAAATTAATTTCAGTCTTAAGCTATGCATGTATGTAAAAAAATTAACTTACTACTTTGACAATTTTTCAAAAAATACTTTCATCCGGTCATCCGTTAATTGTTTCATTTTAACGCAGTGGCTATTTTCACGGGGTACAGGGTAGTTGGACAAAATTAACAGAAAGGTTTTGACAAATTTCACTGAAAATTCAAAAGAAATTTTACGTGCATCGTACAGTGATGTACACGCGGTAGATAAGTAGATAATCTACAGTAGATTTGATAATTCATGATAATAGTCTAGAGTAGTACTTTATTCCATGAAGACCAGAAGTCTACATGTTTTCTAACGTTGGCAACACTGCTGGATCACTGTCCCCATCCTGGTATAAATCGGTTATACCCTGTACCACCATAGAACAATGGTACCACGCACGGCTATAGATAGTATGGCCATGGTTTGAACATTTTCTATCAAAGTGAAAATTAATTTGACTACTACCCCCCCCCC
>NC_042494.1:134728185-134732545 GCF_005508785.2 Acyrthosiphon pisum
CATTTGAAAGGTAATTGCATTTAGAATCACTACAACAAATAAGCGCTAGAGCGTAAATTTCCAGCTGTTTAATACTGATAATGGAGATTCATTTCGGTAGACACTTTTCTAGATTCGATGGGCAACCATACTATCTTTAATCGTGGTACCACGCAAGGTTTATAGCACGGACTACTACATTAGTCCCAAGGTTTATAGATAATCTATAGATATATGGAGGAAATTCTGGAGCGGCAAACGTTTGATAACGGAGAAATTCGGAACGTCCGGTTGCTAAACGTAGCTGTAAACGTTTGCAAATATTGCGAACGCCATGATCCAGCGTTTCGTCTGTTTCGTTCTAGTAACCAGAACCGTGGATATTTATCATAGATATTTATGGTATGGACCGCGATTAATGATGAAGACACAAAATGGTTGATCATCATTTAAAATTATAATTTTTTGGAATTTTTTTTTTTTCAAAATGTGTTTTTGCATGCCTAATTTGAAGGTACTTTCAAAAAAGCCGGTCGCCTGCAATCCAGACGTCGGTGAGAGTGTTAGCACAGGCGGCCGACAACCAACGACGTCCGGCGATGACTGTCAGCCAATCACAGAACGCATAGCCATCGCTGGGGGTTCAGGCACTGTTCGGCCACAGAATAGATGAAATAGATTTCATCTATTCTGTGGTTCGGCGGCTCAGTCTGCGTGCGTGAAAGCGGTTCACTTTTAGATGGTATAGAGTATATCTCCTGGGTGGGTGACCCACCCAGCATTTTTAGCAACAAATCCTTGGCACACATAATATGTGTTTTAACCAACCGTTGAGCCGTTACTCCCCACTACAAACAACAAGAGTCTACCAGCCAGATCATGGTTTGAGAAGTCCAAAATAAAATTATTTGAATACGTTATAAAGTTGCTCCAAATCTCAACATTTTCCTAGTATTGTTACAATTATGAAGCTAAAATAAAATCAATAAAACATTTTACTGTAAAGAAGACGTTACTCATCCATTATGTGTTGTTTCCAAGTGTGTCTTACAAGTGTGGAAGATATCAAATTTATTTTTGAGCATCGTTAGTTTAGTTTTTAATAAAAATAATCACTCTAATATTAAAACTAACAATGCTAAATAAGATCTGCTGAAATTGATTCCCACTTTGATCAAATTGATCCACAAACAGAAATGATACATGTTGATAAATCATTATTACTTATAATATTGTTTCGAAATTCCAAAGTGGGGGGCTAGGGACATCCTAGCCTCCCGACTTTGTAAGTTGAATAACTTTGGAATGAGTTGAGCAAAAACGACGGGATTAAAAGCACAAACGTATGGAGTGAATTTTGTTCCGAAATTTCAAAATGATGGGGCCTTGGACATGAAGCTCCTAATAAGTCAGAAGAAGGTTAGTTAGGTAAACCTATGGTTAGTTGAAACTATGGTGATGATAGATATCTATCGACTATCATCACTGGTCATGAGCTTTGCAATGATCTTTCCTACTAACTATGCAGGTATTCGATATTGTAAACATAACAATGAAAGAAAATATTTAAATATTATTGATTTGGTTATGTTAGGTTAGGGTAGGATATGGCAGGAAATTAGACGTAAAACTAATTATCATAGTTTTTAACACGGTCTTAAAGACTGCCAGCTAGAGTTGTACCAGTATAATTAAAAATTTAAACACAGCCAACCTTAATTATTAATGATTTTTTTTTACCACAACAAATTATAAAATGTAACTGCTCTTAGGTATTCGATACCTAGTTATAAGTTTTTGTAAATAGAAAATGTATAACACAATATTATTTTTGTTGAAGTAGGTACACAGATAAACAGAAGTTAAAGGTAAATATAATAAGATCGGATATATATAATATAATAAGTATACAATGATACGATGTACAATAGTGACTAGTGTTACTATATAGGCGTAATATAAATCAACGACTAACTATGTATCCCCGGCTACACTAGAAAAGACATAAATGCTGTAGTATTATAAAAATTTATAGTCAGCGTCTGCTGAACTACAGTGTGAATATATTGCTTATACACTACATTAATACATTATAAAGGGTATTTTGTTTATAATTCCAACAATTTTAAATTAATTAAACTTATTAAACATTATTTTATGTCCTTCGTAAATTACAATCACATACAAGAGTCTGTGCAGGACCTCTTCCCATTTAATTTTTTTGCATCCTTAATAAATTACATTTATATATTATTTACACATTTTCTAATACATATAATATTAATTACGATAATACATCTCTGATCATAATAACTATTCGTTTATTTTAATGTAAACAATACCTAGTTTTTGGATTGTAGTTAAAATGTACTGGAGTATTTAGCTTCCAGCGTATTATTTTGTTTAATATTATTATTTCACTTAGGTTCCTCATACAATTTGATTCATTTAAGATTTAACTCTAGTAGATTCTATTGTATAAATGTTTTTAAACATTAACCGGCTATACCTGGAAGTACACTGAGTAGAGCTGTGTATTTACTATTTACTATATCGTGTCGCACTGTCGCTGTATTCGATCTCACGTATTTTATGCATTTCGAACTATAGGAAATAAAAAATGCGTTTACGACACTTGGATAGGTAGTTGGGTATCATATTATTGTTCTGCCGTTCAGGGCATTAAATATTTATTTTAATAATAAAAAGTAAATTTAAGCCCTAAAAGAAAAGGAAAACAAACTTAGTTTAAAGTTTTAAACATCGACTCTTTTGACGAAATCCGTGACGTGTGTGCACCGCGACACTTACGTGCGGGTTCTACTTTTACGTTCTACAGCGTTTCTGAACTAAATATTGTGATCAGATTTATGAAAAAAAAAATCCGTACAGAACACAGAATGTCGGCGATTGTAAACTGCGCCCAAGGTACAGGTAAACACGAAATAATACATGTAAGCTGCAGCGCCCGAGTTCTTAACAAGTGTAAAAAAGATGGGCAAGTGGATGTCACTCTGCTGTACAGTAGGTTACAAGTGGGTCACTGTATAATGGATGGTATTAAATTTGAATTCAATGATAGAATATCATTGTATAAGAAAAACGATTCTGAGCGGAGACTGAATCTAGGTATAAGATATATTACCTGCACTTATATCTATGGTATTAAAAAAAAATTGACCTATAATAAATTCCAAATTAATCATATCATAATATCTATTAGGTACTTATAACGCGTTATACATCAGCAACAAACCGTGATACTATCATAGATATATAATAGTATACTTTAGAAGTTTCAAGTACCCACAAATAATATTATACAATCACACCAAAATAACTAAAATAGTTATTCTAGTTTTTTTTATATGTAATTTCGTCCAAATTTGAACTTAAAATGAGTATAAAAATAAACTGTGCTTATGTATTTTTTAGATTCTTTGGTAAAAGAATTAACTACTTACGTGGAATCTTGGCTTAAATTTTCAATCCTTAGATATAAAAGTTGAACATTTTATGAATTTTTATCTACAAAATAGTTATTCAATTTTAAATTTGATAAATTTTGTCAAAATTTGAACTTTAAATGCTTATGAAAAAAAATTGTGCCTATGTATTTTTTATATTTTTCAACTTCTATTGTATTTATAATCAGGAGCCTCGCATTACATTTTTACACTTTTTGACCCAACAGATAAAACTTTATTGATATTTATAAAAAAAAAAACTAAAAAAATTGAAAACTGAGAATGTCCGTAAACAGCTCAAAAAGAATCAACTTATTTTGAAAATTTTATCATGTATAGAAAATGCTAATATAAACATTCAGTGAAATTTTCAAACCAAATAACCAAATAAATTCGGGCGCAGTTTACATTATACCTTTTTAACATAGGTAAAAATGGTAAGATTATTATACATCATTTTAATGAATATGCACTAAACTTAAGCATAGAAACAGTGAATTGTAAAATAAAAATCTCCGGAAAAAAATCCCTGAACCTAAGAAAAATAACCCCCAAACTACAATGTTACTGACAACTAGGTAGGTACATGAAATTGATTGATCAATTATTTTTTAAAAGCTAATTAGTGTAATAATTATTATATTATTAATATTTAATTACAACCATATTATACTTATTGGTAGTATAGCCTACTTTTCATTAAAAAAATTAAAATATAATAAATAATTTTCAAAAATTAACATTAATATTATTTTGTTTTATATCATGATTATAAGCAACATATTATGTTAATAGTCTTTTTAAAAAATTAGGTACCTACTACCTACATTCATTGATTAGGTATTTATTTGATAATTATTTGTATCTATAAATAGAAACTTGTAAAATTGACTTCTTATAATAATAATAATTAT
>NC_042494.1:134732595-134740072 GCF_005508785.2 Acyrthosiphon pisum
TAAAAAAAATGCGCGAAATTCAAATGAACCAATCATAGAAGAGCGGTTCTGAGTGTACCCACATTTGCAAAATACGCTACCCGGTACCACCCAAGGTTAATAGAATATATTCTATTAACCTTGGGTACCACCATAGAACAATGGTACCACGCAAGGTTTATAGCACGGACTACAACTGTCTACAGTAGTCCTGGGTTTATAGATAATCTATAGATATATGAAGGAAATTCTGGAGCGGCAAACGTTTGATAACGGAGAAATTCGGAACGTCCGGTTGCTAAACGTAGCTGTAAACGTTTGCAAACATTGCAAACGCCATGATCCAGCGTTTCGTCTGTTTCGTTCTAGTAACCAGAACCGTGGATATTTACCATAGATATTTATGGTATGGACCACGATTAAAGATGAAGACACAAAATGGTTGATCATCATTTAAAATTATAACTTTTTGGAATTTTTTTTTTCAAAATGTGTTTTGCATGCCTAATTTGAAGGTACTTTCAAAAAAAGCCGGTCGCCTGCAATCCAGACGTCGGTGAGAGTGTTAGCACAGGCGCCCGACAACCGACGACGTCCGGCGATGACTGTCAGCCAATCACAGAACGCATAGCCATCGCTGGGGGTTTAGGCACTGTTCGGCGGCTCAGTCTGCGTGCGTGAAAGCGGTTCACTTTTAGATGGTATAGAGTATATCTCCTGGATGGGTGACCCACCCAGCATTTTTAGCACCCAAATCCTTGACACACATAATATGTGTTTTAACCAACCGTTGAGCCGTTACTCCCCACTACAAACAACAAGAGTCTACCATCCAGATCATGGTTTGAGAAGTCCAAAATAAAATTATTTGAATACGTTATAAAGTTGCTCCAAATCTCAACATTTTCCTAGTATTGTTACAATTATAAAGCTAAAATAAAATCAATAAACATTTTACTGTAAAGAAGACGTTACTCATCCATTATGTGTTGTTTCCAAGTGTGTCTTACAAGTGTGGAAGATATCAAATTTATTTTTGAGCATCGTTAGTTTAGTTTTTAATAAAAATAATCACTCTAATATTAAAACTAACAATGCTAAATAAGATCTGCTGAAATTGATCCCCACTTTGATCAAATTGATCCACAAACAGAAATGCTAATATAAACATTCAGTGAAATTTTCAAATATCTACAGTCATTCGTTTTTTAATAACAATAAAATAAGAATATTGTCACATGAGAAATCGAGCGAATATTAAATGTTGTAAAAATATAAATTTCAAAAGCTCATAAAAATTTAATTTGACTTTCTTGTAGACCCATATTTCAGGTGAATACTGAACTTCTTCACGTATATATACATCAACCAAATAAATTCGGACGCAGTTTACATTATACCTTTTTAACATAGATAAAAATGGTAAGATTATTATACATAATTTTAATGAATATGCACTAAACTTAAGCATAGAAACAGTGAATTGTAAAATAAAAATCTCCGGGAAAAAATCCCTGAACCTAAGAAAAATAACCCCCAAACTACAATGTTACTGACAACTAGGTACATGAAATTGATTGATCAATTATTTTTTAAAAGCTAATTAGTGTAATAATTATTATATTATTAATATTTAATTACTACCATATTATACTTATTGGTAGTATGGCCTACTTTTCATTAAAAAAATTAAAATATAATAAATAATTTTCAAAAATTAACATTAATATTATTTTGTTTTATATCATGATTATAAGCAACATATTATGTTAATAGTCTTTTTAAAAAATTAGGTACCTACTACCTACATTCATTGATTAGGTATTTATTTGATAATTATTTGTATCTATAAATAAAACTTGTAAAATTGACTTCTTATAATAATAATAATTATTAATATTGACATTTTGCGTATTGTCAAAATATTATTAGGAAATATAATATTTTATTTTGGGGATACATTATAATATACATAATATAAAAAATATTAGGAAATACCTAAGTTAAATTGTATTTAATATAGGTTAGGTACCTATATTACCTATCTACCTACCTATATATTTAAACTTTGAACATATATTTGTTTTTTAATTTAATTTTTCTTAAATCTCTACTTGATTTTTAATTTTTTCAATGATATTTAATATGTTCAGTTTATACCTATACTATAAGTATATATTTCAATATTTGTAATAAAATATTATTAATGTGATATTTACACAAATTATAACGTTTAAAAAATATTTGCTCAATCATTTTTATAACGTATTTGTGAGTAATAAAAACTAATATTGTAGTCCGGGGATTTTTGTTTTAATTACCATAGAATCTATGGTATACTGATGATATACTAATGATGGTATACTAATGATATACTGTACTGTTATTGTGAAAATTGAAATTTGATTAAGTTAATAAATATTTTTTTTGTATCACTTTTTATATTCTTATGTGAATATATATAGGGGCGTAGGGTATCGCCCCCACGCGTTACTTTTTATATAATATCAGGTGGGCTACAGCTCCCCAAAAATTTTAGTCCTAGTTGCGCCACTGATATAGTCTATTAGTCTATTGTCTATAATAGGTATCTAAAACAATCAAATGTAATTAATCACGAATGTCATGCAACGATCTCTAAACCACTAGGGATTAACAGACGCGTGCCTTAAAATCAATCATATTAAATTATTAACACTAGGTTAAAAAGAAGGTTAGGAGCGATTGAAAGTGTCAATCGTGATGGTGGACTGGGAAGGAAAATTTGCAAAAAATTTAACGGGCCTGTCCGGGATTTGAACCCGGGACCTCTCGCACCCGAAGCGAAAATCATACCCCTAGACCAACAGGCCGTGTTATTATTAGAGTAAAAACTTTCCGTTTTAGATTAAATAGAACAGAAACATATTCCCGTCAAGCGCAACGGCTACCACCTACATTGTCCCATTTTTTTCCCATATAGGTAGACGGCTAAACGTGATATTATCAAGGCTGGGCATTAACGAGTTAAAAAATTAATTTAATTTTAACTTTTTAACTTAACTATTTACTTTTGTCTTTTTATTAACTTAACTGTTAACTTACTAAATTTCTTTTTTAATTAACATGAAATTAACGAGTTAATTTTTCATTTTAAGAACCAAGTTAAGTTAGGTATTTTATTTTGAGAACAAATGCAGTTTAGTTCCTATGCGATTATTTCGATTTTTTTTCCCCAAAATGTGTGTTTTTATGCACTGAATACAAGTCTAATTCAAAAATTCTCGCATTTTTTTACTTAAAAAGTTATAGCAAAAAAACTATAAAACAGTAAATTTTTCAAAAATACGATATCTTCGATAAAAACATCGAAAAAACTCTTTGATTTTTTTTTAAATTCTATGTTTTTTATGATGGATGGAAATATGCAAATAGATTTTAATTATCGTATTTGCTGTTTAAAAATTGAAACCAACATTTACACATTATCACAGCTCGATATCACAATATCCCTCCGCCCACGGCAGTGACTACGCGTTATCGGCACTCGTCGCTCCGCTCCGCAAATCAAAAATATCCCTCGACTTGTTATGCAAAACCAACTCATGTAGGTCATATTGGTCACAAATATATTAATCTACATTTTCACCAAACATTTTTTAGATAATATTATAACAAGAAAAATATCATAATTAATAAGAGGCGACAATCCAATACGAAAACGTAGGAAACATGGACGCCCATTGGGGGGGGGGGGGGTAAGACAGGGCACTTGCCCCCCCCCTGGAAAAAAATTTTATGAACTTGTAGCTCAATAAATATTACCACAATATTACCTTATTACCGAGGAAAATTATTTGTTGAAATCACTTTTAAGATATGAAATAAGTATACCTACTCATAAATATACTCATTGTTATCGTATAGGTATTAACATCATAGATAGCCAGATAGGTCGTAGTCTGTAGTTCGTATAGGTACCTATACGTAAAATTATTTATCGCAGATAATTTGTGGTAAATCTATAAAGATCACAATATAGGTACTACAAATATTTTATCAGACAATATTAACTGCATTTTAGTCGTCCACTTTCTGTGTATATTTAGTGCTGACTGCTGAGTGTCATTAGTGATTATTATTTTTTAAAATTTTCAATTTTTACTATGGATATTCGATCGTTTTTAAGTAAAAAAAAATCTGATGAAGATAATGCATCTGCTGTGCTTGAGCCACACACATCGAAAAACACAAGTGTTTCTGCTCAAGTAAATTCAAACCCGGAATGTTCTACGTCAATAAATACGGTACCTACATTAACTATTAATTATACGCCAAATGATTGTGAATCATATCCAGATTTAGGATTTTATATTAATAAATCAAATTTATCAGATGAACTTAAATATAAATTACTAACAAAACCATATGTTCCTTCTGATAATTATGATTTTAAGAATGACAGTATTGCACAAAAAAGGAATTTTAAAATAGAATGGCTTAAACAATATCGATGGTTAGTTTATTCTAGACATTTAAAATGCGGCTTATGCAAACATTGTGTTGTTTTTCGTCCTGTCGTTAAAAGAGGATTATTAGGAGCGTTCATTGTTAGTGAATTTACCAAGTATAAAGATTTTCTTTTTCACGCAAAAAAACATATGCAATCTGAATGGCATAGGGATTCGGTTTCTCAATCAACAGATTTTTTAAAAATTATGTCCGACAAAGAAAAAAGTGTTATAGATCAATTAAATATTGCTCAACTCTCACAAATTGAACAAAAATAGAATAAGCTAGTCCCTATTTTGTCATCAATAATATTTTGTGTGACACATGATCTAGCAATTAGAGGCAAATTGAGCTGTAGTGGAAATTTTCATGATCTTTTAAAGTTTCGCATTGAATCTGGAGATAGTGTTCTGTCTAAGCATTTATCAACATGTCATAGTAAAGCTAAATATACCTCACATCGCATTCAAAATGAATTAATTTTATTATGTGGAAATGTATAATGTGATCAAATTGTTCGAGAAGTAAATAGTAGCTTAAGTTTTTCACTGTTAGCCGACGAAACTTCCGATATTGCTGACATTGAACAACTTTCGATTGGTGTTCGTTATGTTGATAGTTCAAAAACTATAAGAGAAGAATTTATAGGATTTAGTGCACTACAAACATTAGATGCAGTTGGTATCGCTACTTCTATTTTGACTTCTGTTGAAAAATACGGTTTGGATATGAATAAACTTGTTGGCTTGGGTTTTGACGGGTGTTCAGTAATGGCTGGAAAAGAAAATGGAGTTCAGAAAATAATTTGTGATAAATATTCTAAAGCAACATTTTTCCACTGTGCTTCGCATAGACTCAATCTCGTTGTAAATGATTTGAATGCAGTGACAGAAATACAAAATACTGTAGGAGTAATTAAAGAGGTTATTAATTTTTTTCGTGAAAGTGTACTTCGTCGAAAATTGCTTACAAATATACCACTTTTGTGTAATACTCGTTGGTCTGCGAAATATAAATCTATTCGCATTTTTGCTGAAAACTTTATTAATAATACGTCAGTTTTAGAAAAACTATCTCATAATAATGACTCAGATTTTAAAGTTAACACCACTACTCGCACAAAAGCACACCAACTATCATGTGCGATATCAACATCACAATTTATTATATCTTTAAATATTATATCCAAATACTCAGATCAATTAGAACCAGTTACAAATAAATTGCAGGCAAAATCTATTGATTTATACTCGGTCCAAAATCATATTCAAGTTTTTTTTTTTTTTTTTTTTATTTAATGATAAGGCTTCAACAACTAAGGTTATTAGCATTTAGCCTGCAGAATAGGTTATAACAATGTAAAATTATAAATATTTACAACTTATTGTTTAAATGTATATAATAAAAAAATGTGTATATAGCTTCTGTGTTTTCTTCGCTGAGAGCAAGTCGGAGAGAAGATGAATTTTTGAATATTTTCCGAGCTACGGCGTATTTTGGACATCTAGTGACAATGTGGTCGATCGACAGGTCCACGTTGCATGCGTCACATTGCGGAGCAGGTTCCTTGGTGATGAGGAATGAGTGGGTGAGATGAGTGTGACCTATTCTGGCACGGGTTATAATGACCTCATCCCTTCTTTTGAGGTTACAGGGAAAATTCCATTTTTTATAGAGGGCTATATTCAAGTTTTATTAACTATATTTAATAATAATAGAGAACAATCAGATATCGTTTTTAATGATATTTTTAATAACTCCGTATTTATGGCAGAAAAAATTGCGCAGATATTAAAATTTCACGTATTACATCCAAACAAAAAAATAGATCAAATTACGAAACCGATTCTGCTGAACACTATTACAGACTCTCTATTTTTATTCCGTACTTAGATTCACTAATATCATCCCTTTCATGACGATTTTCAAGTACAAATAAAATAGCATTCTCAATAAGTCTACTGCATCCTACAAATATTGAAAAGTACACCATTAATGATTTCAAAGAAAAAATTAAGCTGATTAGTGATCATTATGAAATTGAAAATATGATAGAGGAATCTAATATTTGGTATCAGTATTGGATTGATAAAAATTTGACTGACTCCCAGTGTGATGAAATTTCGTTTGTTGATTTATTGGCTCATTGCGAATATTATCCTGATATTTTTCAAATACTTAATATTTTTATATCACTGCCTCCGACAACGTGCACAATAGAAAGATCGTTCAGTACATTAAGACGAGTAAAAACGTGGCTTCGCTCGACTACAGGAGAAGATCGTTTAAATGGGTTGTGTATGATGAGCCTTCATCGTGAAAGAGTTAACCCAAACAAGGATAATTTCATTCAGGATGTCATTAATATGTTTGGAATAAAACGAAGAAATTTGCAGTTCTTATTTACTGATACCGAATAATATACTTAATTACATTATTTAATTTATATTTTTTATAATCTAATATAACATGCATGTATACGTTTATATGTAAAAAATAACATTAAATCTTTATTTATCTTACATTCGAAATTTTTTTTATTTTGACACCCCCTAAAATGTTACCTATGGGCGCCCATGGTAGGAAAGCAAAGTGCATGCATAAATACGTAAAATCGTAAACTTTGGAAAGATATAACTTCCAAAATAATAATTTGCGAGAATTTTTGAATTAGACATTTATATTCAGTGCTTTAAAACACACATTTTGGGGTGAAAAATATCGAAAAAATCGCGTGGGAACTAAACTGCATTTATACCTTATTTTGTTTTTAATTTTATTATATTTCACTATTTCAGTCTATTTCCTTTTCATGTCAAAAAATATGTATCGTACAATGTCTAAAGTCAACATTTATATAATCCGAATCTAACTTATAAGGAAATTCTGTATAAATTATAATTTATAAACACTATATAGTCTATAAATTATAATTTAATTTTGGGTTGGAAAAAAATTAAGTACGCTAGCGTTGTATAAACAAATTAATTTTTCTTTAACTTAATAA
>NC_042494.1:134740172-134742136 GCF_005508785.2 Acyrthosiphon pisum
GATTCGGTTTCTCAATCAACAGATTTTTTAAAAATTATGTCTGACAAAGAAAAAAGTGTTATAGATCAATTAAATATTGCTCAACTCTCACAAATTGAACAAAAATAGAATAAGCTAGTCCCTATTTTGTCATCAATAATATTTTGTGTGACACATGATCTAGCAATTAGAGGCAAATTGAGCTGTAGTGGAAATTTTCATGATCTTTTAAAGTTTCGCATTGAATCTGGAGATAGTGTTCTGTCTGAGCATTTATCAACATGTCATAGTAAAGCTAAATATACCTCACATCGCATTCAAAATGAATTAATTTTATTATGTGGAAATGTATAATGTGATCAAATTGTTCGAGAAGTAAATAGTAGCTTAAGTTTTTCACTGTTAGCCGACGAAACTTCCGATATTGCTGACATTGAACAACTTTCGATTGGTGTTCGTTATGTTGATAGTTCAAAAACTATAAGAGAAGAATTTATAGGATTTAGTGCACTACAAACATTAGATGCAGTTGGTATCGCTACTTCTATTTTGACTTCTGTTGAAAAATACTGTTTGGATATGAATAAACTTGTTGGCTTGGGTTTTGACGGGTGTTCAGTAATGGCTGGAAAAGAAAATGGAGTTCAGAAAATAATTTGTGATAAATATTCTAAAGCAACATTTTTCCACTGTGCTTCGCATAGACTCAATCTCGTTGTAAATGATTTGAATGCAGTGACAGAAATACAAAATACTGTAGGAGTAATTAAAGAGGTTATTAATTTTTTTCGTGAAAGTGTACTTCGTCGAAAATTGCTTACAAATATACCACTTTTGTGTATACTCTATTCAGAATAACTTTGCCCACTTTCGCGCACGCGACTGAGCCGCCGGCAGCCGTCAGACCCCCTGGCGAAAGTCAGGAGCGCTGTGATTGGTCGTTAGTTGTCGACGGCTTCCGTCACCGGTCGCTATCGTATACGTATACACCTGCGGGACGTCGGCGGGGGCGTTGCTGCAAACATCAGCGCCAACTGGTGGCAACAGACATGCGCGAACTCGACGAGTTTTCGTCGATCGAGTGGGCAAAGTTATTCTGAATAGAGTATAATACTCGTTGGTCTGCGAAATATAAATCTATTCGCATTTTTGCTGAAAACTTTATTAATAATACGTCAGTTTTAGAAAAACTATCTCATAATAATGACTCAGATTTTAAAGTTAACACCACTACTCGCACAAAAGCACACCAACTATCATGTGCGATATCAACATCACAATTTATTATATCTTTAAATATTATATCTAAATACTCAGATCAATTAGAACCAGTTACAAATAAATTGCAGGCAAAATCTATTGATTTATACTCGGTCCAAAATCATATTCAAGTTTTTTTTTTTTTATTTTTTTATTTAATGATAAGGCTTCAACAACTAAGGTTATTAGCCTGCAGAATAGGTTATAACAATGTAAAATTATAAATATTTACAACTTATTGTTTAAATGTATATAATAAAAAAATGTGTATATAGCTTCTGTGTTTTCTTCGCTGAAAGCAAGTCGGAGAGAAGATGAATTTTTGAATATTTTCCGAGTTACGGCGTATTTTGGACATCTAGTGACAATGTGGTCGATCGACAGGTCCACGTTGTATGCGTCACATTGCGGAGCAGGTTCCTTGGTGATGAGGAATGAGTGGGTGAGATGAGTGTGACCTATTCTGGCACGGGTTATAATGACCTCATCCCTTCTTTTGAGGTTACAGGGAAAATTCCATTTTTTTATAGAGGGCTATATTCAAGTTTTATTAACTATATTTAATAATAATAGAGAACAATCAGATATCGTTTTTAATGATATTTTTAATAACTCCGTATTTATGGCAGAAAAAATTGCGCAGATATTAAAATTTCACGTATTACATCCAAACAAAAAAATAGATCAAATTACGAAACCCGATTCTGCTGAACACTATTACAGAC
>NC_042494.1:134744835-134745500 GCF_005508785.2 Acyrthosiphon pisum
AAAATATTTTGATTTATTTTGAGCGCTTTACGGACATTTTCATTTTCCATTTTTTTTTAGTTTTTTTTCTAAAAATATCAATAAAATGTTATTTGTTGGATAAAAAAGCTTGAAAATTTAATAGAAGGCTTCTAGTATATTGTTTCAAAGGCAGATGAAAAATATTAAAAATCGTTAGTCACAGTTTTTTTTTATAAACATTTAAAGTTCAAAAAATGACAAAATATGGAAAAATCACGAAAATTTGCAAATTATTTCGAGTTAGTATTCATAAAAATTTTTCTTTTTAAATCTAAGATATGAAAATGTAATACAAGATTCTTTATAAGATTGTCTACCTTTATCAAACAAAAAATATCTATAAGGAAGTCAAATTAAATTTTTATGATCGTTTGAAATTCAAATTTTTACAACAATGGATATTCACTCGATTTCTCATGTAGCGATTTCCTTATTTTGTTGTAATTCAAAAACGAATAACTGCAGATACATGAAAATTTTACTGAATGTTTATATTAGCATTTCCTATACACCATACAATTTTGAAAATATTTTGACTCTTTTTGAGCTGTTTACGGACATTTTCAGTTTTAAATTTTTTTAGTTTTTTTTTCTATAAATATGCAATAAAGTTTTATCTGTTGGGCCAAAAAGTGTATAAATTT
>NC_042494.1:134745600-134751977 GCF_005508785.2 Acyrthosiphon pisum
ACCATTGAAAATTTCATGTATCTACGGTCATTTGTTTTAAAGTTACACCAAAAACCAAATTCAATTTTGTGAAAAATCGATTTTGCGTAAAATTTCCCGTTTTTCCTTAATTTTTCTTTTATTTGTCACGGCGCTTTTGAAAATTTCTGGGAATTTTAAATTTTGACCTCCCCAATGCACCAACGATATTCACTTTCCAATCGAACAAGATACTGAAGTTGATAATCGAAGCATTATTTCGACTACTTATCGTGTAAACAGACACAAAAATAAAATAAAAAAATAAAAAAAAAAAACACACATCATTGTAAAATCAATACATTTATCGTTCCACTCAGAATCTAAAAATTAGTTGGGGTACGCAAAAAAAAATAAAAATAGTAGAGGAGCTCCGTCCCCCGCACACCCCTCCAATTCGAGCACTGGTTGCTTTAAAAGCAACAAACAGTTAATAATCAATTATTAATAAATCTACAAGATTAGGGATCAACAAGTTAAATATAATTTTTCCATACATTTTATAATAATATTGTATAACAAAACTATAGCTATAGGTTTAATTATTGTATGCCAATTGCTAATCAAATTAATAATAATATCAATTCACATGTTAAATTAGTTAATTTTCAAGCAGTAAGTTTTTCACTTTTGTATTTTACAATGTAATAAAAGAAATGAACATTTTCAATTAACACGTTCAACGCTGCATGTGATTTCAGAAACGACGGAAGACGCAAAAACTAAATCCACCCATACCTTTAAATGTAGAGTTCATTATCAATGGCCTATCTAAGTTTCAGAGTTTATTAAAAAAAATCCGATTTAATTATAGCGTATACACACGTATACGTTTTTGACGTGTTAACGGGTCACCAGCCTGTTGGAATAAACTCTGTTGACGCGTATACGCATTACGCATCAGCGGCGTTGAAAGTGTTAATGTTTTTCTTATCGTTTGATTGTGATAAGAATATGTTTAGTTCATTGAACTATATAATAACTATATAATAATTATTATATAGTTCAATGGTTTAGTTATTATTATTTTTTTTTTCTATCAAATATTTTTTATTTTATTGATGGTTTTTACACTGATTATATGTTTGTTAAAGTATTTACTTTAGGTATTAATGGATTTTGGTTTTTATATGAATATTTTATTAATTTGACACCCAGATGCTGATGAGTTAGGGTCAGTTTTACCGTCTACGGTTAAACTACGATTAAGCTTAATCAGCTGATAACAGATATTTAACCGGGCAAATTCGGCCGATTAAACTCCGGTTAACTTTATCTAATCAGAGATGGTACAACTGGCCCTTAATAGGTATTAGGTTCTGTACTTCTGTGGTACCTATTAGGTATACATTTTTAAAACTAACTTAACTTGAAAACTAATTGAAATAAATTTGTAACTTTTCCAATTCCCAGTATTCAATATTCATTACCTGTTACCTATAATGTCTGTCCTGTATAAAGATATTTTTATTTTTTTTTATAAGAAATATACAATCTGTAGGTACCCTGAGGCACAATAAGAATATGGGCTAAATTACCATGACATTGGAAAAAATACGTAGTTGGAAGAAGCCACCCAGTAATGAAACTTCCTATTGACTTGACTAACTACTTTTTTAACCGTTCATTTTTTTTTTAAAAATTTTGTATTAGTTGTTTAGGAGATCTCTGTACCATTTTCTATATCTATAGATATGAATAATTAATTTAATATTATACTTATTATTTTAAATTATAAAACTGTAGTTTCAATACATATGAAAAATGGCTCCAACAGTGCATTAATATAAAACAGACAATTGAGAATGAATTAATTAGTTCATCAAAATTACGTGAAACTATGTTCGTGCCACAAAATAAAACTATAAATGATCTGCTAGCTCAAAATGACAAAGTAAATTATGGTCTCAGAAGGCGTATTTATGATACAGAAAGAATTAAGAATGAATTAGAATGGCAAAAATGGAACGTAAGGAAATTGATAAAAATAAAATTATTGTGATATTTGTGATATTTGTGATGTAGGTAATGATTATTTGTAGATGTTAACAGACAAGGATAAATTTTTGAAAGAAATTGAAAAATTAGAAAACGCTTTGTATAGAAAATTGAATCCTAAAATGTTAGTTGAGACACGGTGCGAAGAAAGATTGTATAGAGCTGGTGTTGAAATGTGCCTTGATAAAACTACTACTGGTTTGCATAAAGAACAATTTGAACTTGATAATACCATCAAAATGTTGAACGATAAGCTAAACAAAACAAAGTAAAACACATCTGTATAATATTCTAAATACTAATGCATAGTAAATGTCATGTTTTGATTACCTATTTATTTATTTTTACAGGGCTTTGCATAATATTCTTATTGAACAAATAAATGTACTAGACGAGGAACTAAAAAATAAGACTCATGCATTAGATGTTGACCAGAAATGTCTACAGTATAGAGTACAACTGGATGGCCGGAGTTGTAGCTAGTAATTTATTGATTAACAGGATATAATATTTATTTATTAAGATTTTATGGGCTATTATTAATATTATAGGCATCTTAGATTTTAAAAAAATCGGTAACAAATTTGAAGAAGTATTACCTATATTATCACATAGTTTTAGACAAATTTTATAATTTTTGGGTTAACAAACTCAACTCACCACTGTTTTTATTTTTTAATAGCACCAACCTATTATTATCTTCTATATACCGATTGTTTGAATTATATTACATTTTCCGATTTAAAATGTATTAAGTAGGTACCTATATATGTATTTTTTTTTAAATCACAATCTTTATTATTGATTATAGCCAACTTTTGAATTACTTACCTATACAATATTATATATTTGTCAATACAATTATGAATTAATTACAACAATTGAATAATTCTTATACTTTATTATTGTCAGGTTTGAATATAATCTTAAGCAATTAACAATTAATAGTCTTGTTATCTCTAAGTTTGGTAATATCAATTCACTACTATTTGAATAGTATTAACCAAAGGTGGAAATAACTTGTTAAAAAGTTAATTTTTTTTAACTTTTTAACTTAACTAGTTAGTTTATTTTTTAATCAATTTATGAACTTAACTAGTTTAATTTACAGTTGAAATAACTTAGCTTTTCTCAGTTGATTTAAAAAAAATCCATAAAGTTAAAAACATTTTTAAATTTTTCGTTTAAAATTAACTGATTTAAGTGTGAATGAACCGATGAGAGATTTTATTTTTATTCAGTTAACATTGACGTGTGTTGGTTAGTTATTGTGCTGTATTAAGTGTTAAATTAAAATGTCACAGGGAGTTATTTAGGTTTTGCAATAAGTAAAAATTCGTTTTTATGAAAATAATAATCCGGAGTTTTCATGTATGAGCACTCAGCACTCAGCAGTCCTCTGATATCTGTCTAATATCTGCTGGATTACCGAGATTTCATAGTGTAATTCATAGATATCATGCTAGATATCATAAAAGATGTAACATAGTTACAGATTTTGCGGAAAACCGATTTTGCGCAATACTTCAATTTTTTGTAATACTCGGTTTTCCTTATTATTTTTTTTTTTTTGTTGTTCCCGGTGCTTTTGAAAGGAAATTTAAATTTCACTAGGAATTTTAAATTTTAATCTCCCAAATCCACCAATTAGATTCACTTATCCATCGAAATAGATACTGAAGTTGAAAATCGAAACATTATTATTTCGACTATTGCTTGAAGTGTAGTGTACACTAGCTGTTCACAGACACAAAAAAAAAATTTTAATTTAAAATAACACATTGTAAAATCAATACATTCATAGCTCCACTCAGAATCTAAAAATAGAAGGATGTTACTTCTAAAATTGAGTATTAGGGGAAACCGCTTGAAGACCAAGGTCATCTACAGGAATTTTTTTAAGATGCTGGGGTTTGAAATGTTGAATGGTTATCATTTTAGATTCTAAGCGGAGCGGTGAATGTATTGATTTTACATTAATGTATGTTTTTTTTTTATTTTAGATTCTGAGTGGAACGATGAATGAATTGATTTTATAATGATGTGTGTTTTTTTTTTTATTTTTTTTTTTGTGTCTGTCATCACCTTTTAGGACAGTAAAAGTGCTTGGATTTTCTTCAACAGTATTTTTTCTGATAGGAAAGTGAATCTAGTTGGTACTTTGGGGGGTCAAAAGTAAAAATTTCCCAGTAGTTTTCAAAAGCGACGTGAAAAACAAAAGAAAAATTAGGGAAGAACGGGAATTTTTACGCAAAATCTGTTTTCGAGAAAATCGATTTTGGTTTTAAGCGCAACTCTAAAATAAATGACCAAAGGTACATAAAATTTTGACTGGGTGTTTATATTAGCATTTTCTATACACCATAATATTTTGACTTATTTTAAGCTGTTTACGGACATTTGTAGTTTCCATTTTTAAAATTTTTTTTTATATAAATATCAATAAAATTTTATTTGTTGGTTAAAAAAGCTTGAAAATTTAATAGAAGGTTCCTATTATATTGTTTTAAAGGTGGATGAAAAAAATTAAAAATCCATATCATAATTTTTTTTATAAGCATCTAAAGTTCAAATATTGACAAAATACGTAAAAATGACGAAAATTTGGAAATTATTTTTAGTTAGAAATTCATGAAAAATTTTCTTTTTAAATCTAAGATTTTAAAATGTAATACAAGATTCCTCATAAGTTTGTCTACCATTTAAAAAAAAAAAATGTCTACAAGCAAGTCAAATTAAATTTTTATGAGCGTTTGAAATTCATATTTTTGCAACATTTGATATTCACTAGATTTTTCATGTTACGATCTTCTTATTTTGTTGTAATTAAAATAAGAATGAATGTAGATACTTGAAAATTTCACTGAATATTCATATTAGCATTTTCTATACACGATAAAATTTTGAAAATAATTGACTCTTTTTGAGCTTTTTACGGATATTGTCAATTTTCAATTTTTTTACTTTTTTTTTCTATAAATATCAATAAAGTTTTATCTGTTGGGCTAAAAAGTGTAAAAATTTAATACAAGGCTCCTGATATATTGTTACAATATCAGTTGAAAAATATTAAAAATACATAGGAACAATTTTATTTTATAAGCATTTAAAGATCGAATTTTGACAAAATATATCAAATTTAAATTTGAATAATTATTTTGTAGTTAAAAATTTATTTAAATTTATTTTTTATTTTTTATTTTTTTTTTGTGTCTGTCATCACCTAAAAATCTAGAAAATACCTACTAATGTAAATATTTGGTGACATTTTCAAGTCTTTGAGGATATTAATTAATTATTTTAATTATTTTTCTGCTAAAAAGTATGTCTTTACATACAACAATTTTTTTTCAACAAATACTGTGTATATTTGTAAAACCAATACATTTACTGCTCAACTCAAAATTTAAAAATAGTATCCTTTTATTTAAATATTCTTTGAAAGTTTCATCATGTATAGAAAATGATGAAATAAACATTTGAAAAAAATGTCAAGTATCTAAGGTTAATAATTTTTGAATATCGACAAAATAAAAAAATCATTGTATGAGAATTTGTTAATTTACGGGTGAATATCTAATGTCTAACTTTAAATGCTCGTAAAAAATTAATTTGACTTTTTATCTTTCCGAAGTACTAACTAAATTCCTTTTCCTACCTACCAGAAAAGACGGTGTTGAAGAAAATTGAAGCATTTTTTCTGTCCCGGCAGTTTATGACAGACTCAAAGAAAAGTAATAATAATACAAAAATAAAACAAATAATTGTAAAATCAATACATCCATCGCTTTGTATAGCCACAGAACCATTTTTTCATTGGTTATACCAAGTATCCTTCATTATTTTTTTCACGTCATACCACTCATCTCTGTAGCGTAGTACACAGATTTGATTTTTGTATAATAAATTACACGTCGCGAGTCGTGGACCATGGTATGGTTTTTATCGCATTTCGTTAAAATTATTCGCTGGAATAACTATTAACTACCAATACGTGATTTAAAATTGTATCCTAAATTGAAGTAATATATTTTATCACTGATTTGTATCTGTAATTATTTAAGTAAGAACTAGGAAGAATATATCTTTTATATATAAAAATCTCGTGTCAAGCCTTTGTCCGGGATACACTCCAAAACTACTGGACCGATATTGATGAAATGTTTACAATGTGTGTAATAAGATAGGCTAATTTAAAAATCGAGAGGATAAATCCCGAGAGGTGCTCAAACGGGAATTTTGAGATTTCAGATGGAAATTTTTGTTTATAAATCGTTGCAATGAGTGATGTCGTATAAAATGATTCGTTCTAGAAATTTCAATCCAAAATTATAGTGAATCAGTGGCGTCCGCAGGGGGGG
>NC_042494.1:134752917-134754498 GCF_005508785.2 Acyrthosiphon pisum
TAGTTGAATCGTTTTAATTCGGTGCCACGAGAATAAACAAACCATTTATTATATACATCGACGATTTGTTATTGTACATATACATATTCAATCAGTATTATTATTATGCGTCTATAAGCACTGATGGGTTTTTTAAGGTATCTATAATATAAAAATGAATCGCTGAATGTGTTGCTAAGCGCAAATCTCGAGAGCAGCTGAACCAATTTCGCTAATTCTTTTTTTATAATATCTTTGAAGTACGGGGGGATGGTTCTAACGGAGAGAAAATTTTAAATTTAAATTTAGGAAAATCCACCAGAAAAGTAAGAAATCTGGAAAAGTGAAACAGTGGCGCAACAGTGTATTATATATATTGGTTGCTATTGGTTAATCGGGCATGTTGTTGATTTGTATTATTATTTTATTGTAATATTTATGTCATAACAAATAACTATAGCAATAATAATAATAATAATCGCTTATTCAACATTATTCAAAAATGGTATTATGTTATACAATATGGTCTATGGTAAAATGTTAATTGTCTGTGGTAAAATGTAAGCGTCTCTTTGCTGTGCATCTATAATATTACTAAATCTAAAAGTCACAAATGTCTATAAACTAAAAAAGTTTTGTGTGTTTGTGACTTACTAAATATGCCTCTTATAAGGCGGCGGACAAATTGCAGAAGAACCCGAAACGCAACGAATCAAATTAATTATCAATCTAATCGTACTGCCTATGAACGTGAAAGAATTCGGTTAAGACAAACCCGCGACATTCGACTAACAATGGTGCAGGTTTGAATCGAGCTGCTTTCTGTTACGATATGTCAATTGATCACAGTGCCTACAACTGTTTTTGCTAAAAATGAATGTTTGTGTGTAGATTAGACCTCTGGAGTCTGGGAAGAAGGTTTTTTTTATTCATCTAGTATTAGTCCGTTAGATTAGGTTAGGATATTGTATTAATTGATTATATTAATTCACTGTAGGTGGAATTAAGTAAAGATGACAAACTTGATATAACTTTGATACTTTAGAGTTAAATCATACACTTACTTACAAACGGCACGGGGTCCGCAATCTACCGCAGGTAGATTGCCTATACCTGATAATATACTACTGCGAATCAGAATTTTTATTCCGAGCAATGGAAAAGTTAAGATAAATTTTGAACACCATACACTGAATATTAAATAACGAATTGAACAAAGTTTGAGTTGGCACATTTAACGAGCAACGAATAGAAGTTTCAAGTACCCACGAATAATATTATACAATCACAACAAAATAACTAAAATAGTTATCCTAGGTTTTTAATATGTAATTTCGTCCAAATTTGTACTTAAAATGACTATAAAAATAAACTGTGCTTATGTATTTTTTAGATTTTTTGGTAACAAAATTAATTACTTACGTGGAATCTTGTTTTAAATGTTCAATTCTTAGATACAAAAAATGAACATTTTATAAATTTTTAACTACAAAATAATTTTTCAATTAAAATTTGAAAATGTCCGTAAACAGCTCAAAAAGAGTCAAAATATTTTCAAAATTGTATGGTGTATAGGAAATGCTAATATAAACATTCAGTAAA
>NC_042494.1:134754909-134760626 GCF_005508785.2 Acyrthosiphon pisum
TATTTGTCACGGCGCTTTTGAAAACTACTGGAAATTTAAATTTTGACCTCCCCCAATGCACCAACGATATTCACTTTCTGATCAAACAAGATACTGAAGTTGAAAATCGTAGCATTATTTCGACTACTTATCGTGTACACAGACACAAAAAAAATTTAAAAAAAACACACATCATTGTAAAATCAATACATTCATCGTTCCACTCAGAATCTAAAAAAGATTTTTATCATACCATTCATACCTAATATTTTACTAATCGTTTAAAAAGAAAAATTTTGTTTTCATATTGCACTATTGCAGTTTATTTAAACTGGTGATTGATTGAAGTTAATAAAACATTCAACATCGTATATGTAAATTTTAGAATCTGAAATAAATACAAATGTATTTTGGCTATAATAATTTATGTTTTCTAAAAAACAGCAACTAAGAAATTTTAAGTTATCCAAAAACATTTTGTAACTATATGTCTACATATTATATTTAATATTTATAACATTTATAAATTATAATAGATAAACAATAACATTGCTTACGTTCACAAGTAGATTCAAGTTTACGGTGAAAATGGAATAAACATTAAATTCTAATGATATTGTTGCTCTTATCATCATCATTAAAATAAGACGTTTAAATGATTTGTTTCGAGAATAACCAGTGTCAGATCCAGATGGAGGGGGAAGGGGGCATTTGCCCCTCCCAAACCGCCGTAGTTTCCCTTTGTTTTACACTATGTTTAGTCAATTTTGTAGCCAATTTTTGTACTTTTGCCCCCTTCCCAAAATTAATCCCTGGATCCGCCACCGAGAATAACATGATCGATGATCAAAAAGTGTGTTCAATATACCATTTTGCTGTGAAGTTAAAATAATTAGGTATAATTACACATAGATACATAGGTTAACAGCCATTATATGAAAAAGTAATGACGTATAATGTATATAGGTACCTACTAACGGTCATGGAAATATTTCTTTTAAATAATTTTAAGTTATCTTCTATCGTTTAATGTCGATAAAAATTTCAACGATGTAATATTGTCTAAAAACATTGGAAGTTTTTGAAAAAATGAGTGTTTACCATGTGAAATACCATGCTGTAAATAATATAATATTATACTAATAGTCAAATTGTATTCACTAAGTGTATAACACATATTATAAATACTTACTAAATCATACATGTTGCTTGCACAGATGCAATAAATTGAAATTGTTATGAAAACCTTCACAGAACTAGCTATACACAATCCAAATATTATTGGTTCAACAAAATCCTAAAAATAATACAAGTATAATTAATTTTTGTTATAATACGGTCATATATTTAAAATAATATAGTATGATATTATTTTAAAACTAAATTAATTTTTTTTTTTTTGTAGAATAATATTTTTACCCACAAATAATCATTTTAAATAATAAAAACAACTAAAATAGTAAAATCATTATTCTTGGTTTTAATATGTAATTTCATCCAAATTTGAACTTAAAATGTCTGTATAAAAATAACTTTTTATATATTTTTTAGGATTTTTGGTTACATTATGATTTATCAATTAGAATTCTTATTTTAAATTTTCAATCATTAGCTATACAAATTGAAAATTTTATCATTTTTTAACTAATCGATATTTGGATAAATGTTGTTAACATTTAAACTTTAAATACTTATAAAAAAAAAATCATACCTATACATCATTAACAGTTATTAACTGCTATTATAACGACTTATAAGCGACCTTGTATTACATTTTTATGGTAGATACATTTCTAAATTGCTAATAGTTAAAATTTCATCTAAATTCGCTTATTTTTTTAGTTACACTAAAAAACAAAATAAACTTTTTCGAAAATTGGATTTGCTGTTTTTTGTTTTTTGCCCAGCGCTTTTGAGAACTACTATAAATTTGACTTCCCGAGTGCACAAACTATATTCACTTTCCTATCGGAAAAATTTTTAAAATCGAAGCATTATTTCAATTACTTATAAGTTACGATATATCGTATAGGTACAGTATACACAGACACAAATAAAAAAATGAAAAACCACACAATATCATTGTAAAATCAATACTTACATCGCTCCGCTCAGAATCTAAAATATTTGGTAGTACATAGATATTACCAAATATCAGCGATATTCTATTAAAACTAAAATAGGTATAAATTGTTCGTTTATTCTTTTAATTTAGAACAATATGTCAATATTAAAATTATTGTTATATGAGTTGAGTAGAAACTAGAAGAAAGGTAATATTTTCAATGCATATTAATATGCTTTAGTCAGGGTAAGTTACTTTTAAAAAGTAATTAAGTTACTTTACTCGTTATTAATAGATGGATGTAATTAACTTACTTTACTTAAATAAAATTGTAATGAAATTACTTTACTTTTCAAATAGAAAAGCAACTCATTATTTTCTCGTTACAAAAATAAATTTTTTTTTTAAATGTCTTAGCAATAATTTTCTGCAGGCAAATTGAACAAGCAAATTCTTTATGAAACCTGTACAGTCAATAGGATCATATAAAATTTAGTCTTCTACACAAGCTATATTCACAGGAAACCTATTTAAAGGAACAATACATTTAATTAACTGTTCTCGTGATTTACGGTGCAATTAGACATTTCAAATATCAAAACCATTGAAAACTGAATTGTGCCGAATTAAAATTAAATATATATACATATTAGATTGGTAAACATAATAATACCCGCATGTATTATACCCGCACGTATGTATATTTTTTCAATTCGCAATTATTATAGGTCAGTGGTTCCCAACCGGGGGGAATTTCTGTACTGCTTGGGGGGGAATTTAGTGATGACGAAATAACAAGAAATATTTTATTTATAAAATTAAAAACAATAAATTAGTTTTCGAACGGTCGCCTATTGATAACAATTTTACGAGTATTTTATAATGATTGACCTATGCAGGTAACGTAATATTAAAAGGTACAACATTATTATATAATCTAATCATTCTAATCTAATATTTATTCGACTATTCTATTTTCAGGCTATCTGTCGGCCTCCGATAACGGATAATGGAATCCAAATATACGTAATATGACATGACTTCACGTTAGTGTTAAATTAGTTAATAAAAAATAATTATTTCGTATCATTAAAACAAAAAAAGGTCTTTTTAATTCTAATTTAAGGGGGGCATAGGATTTTTGAAAATTTACAAGGGGTGCATAGAATAAAAAAGTTTGGGAACCACTGTTATAGGTACTTAATAATTCGAAACTGTAACACGTTATTCTATAGAAATTAATTTTCAAAAGTAATTTCCATTACATTTTCGTTATTTGGAAATAATTCTAATGAAATTACATAACGCGTTACAAGCAAAGTAATATGTGATCAATGATATTTAAATAATATCTATACAATTTTGGTTATAGGTATTATTATGAATTAGTTCATAAGTCATTGCGGTGGGGGAAGTTACTTATTATTAATAATTATTCATAATAGGTTTAAAGTACATTTAAATTTTCTTCTTTAGATAAAATGTCTAGTAGGTAACTATTTATTTGGGATTCAATTTTATTCAAGATAAATTTTTATTAATATAAGCCAATTGGCTAAATTGGAATAAATATGAAACTTAATCCATTTTAAATATTTGTTTTGTCCGACAGAATGTTTAAGTTAAATGTCTCCACTCACCAAGTACACTTATAAACTATAAGTACAGTGCATTGAACACAACTCACTTCAACATCTGTTGATGGTGTTTGATTGCGATCTTTAATTTCTCTTCGTCCTCGGTTACTATTGCTTCTTCAACCTGTTGTTCGAGTATCTGAAAATGTCCCTTCACGACGCCCGTGGAATACATAAACGTCACATTCAAGAAACAGACTTCCAAGTGTGCAAAGTACGAAGGCGAAGGGTATACAATATACGTAAACAGTCACGTGTGTTGTTTTTATCGGCAACACGTCCGCGAAAAATTGCGCCTATGGGGAGGATATACATTTTTTTACATACGAAATATTAAATTTTCAAGTATATTAGTGAGTATATAATATAATATATAATATAATGAAGGTTTTTTTTTGGGGGGGGGGTCTATCTCTCTCTCACCCTTTAATTACGCCCCTTATTAATAAAATAAAACTGACTAGTACCTATAAATTAATTTGTGCTAATGTCAACAACTAGAGATCAGTAGATAACGACGAGTAAGAGTCATGTGTAACCTGCAGTGGTAATTAATAATTATGTTGAACTTATTTTGATACTTAATGGCCCACTGTGGTGAATAGTTAAACCCATCTTGCAACGTCCACTGGTTTATCTGGGTACATTCAAAATGATTAATTAATTCAATCAACTTTAGTTGATATTCAGACTTTCCTATAAACTCATTTAATTCATTGTAACAGTTATACATCAATTACTTTGATTTGAAAATTTTTTGAAAATGTTATCGTGTATAGAAAATGCTAATATAACCAACCAGTGCAAATTTCATATATCTACAGTAATTTGTTATAGAGTTACACCAAAAACCAAAATGTCGAAACCGATTTTGCGTAAAAATTCCCGGTTTTCCTTAATTTTTTTTATGTTTTTCTCAGCGCTTTTGAAAATTACTGGGAATTTTGACGTCCCCAATGCACCAACAATATTCACTTTCCCGTCGAACAAGATACTGAAGTTGAAAATCGAAGCATTATTTCGACTAGGTACATATCGTGTACACAGACACACAAAAAAAACACACATCATTGTATATAATACATTCATCACTCCGCTCAGAATCTAAAATTAGATAGGTAATAGGTACCTACTTAAGAGTTGTTTTTGCACGAAACAAAACTAGTTCAATTGACAGTAATCAATTTAAATCCTCAACAAAATATAATAACATGCAGGAAAAATTGAGAAAAATAATTTTTTCAGAAGATCACAGCGAATATTTGTTTCAGACCCATACGAATGACCTAACAAAAACGCATTGCTTATAAATTCGTTTTATACGATTTTTAAGCACCTAATCTTAGAGTAAATCACAAATAGTAAAAGATATAAATAATAATATTTTTTTGGGTTTGACATATTATCGGTTTTATATTTTATTATTATTTGACTTTAAAAATATTAGATTACAGCTATTAAGCGTAGGTACATTGTTTTTAGAAAATATTTAGACGAATAAATATCAAACCTTGAAAATATTATTTGCAACAATTTTTGTTATAAGTGATTTTATCTCTGAAATAACTAAAATACAAAAATGATTTTGTATGAATACGTTTTGTTTATGGGTGGTGCGTTGTTCAGAGAGAGAAAATCAATAGTGCACTGTTTAAATGCGTAAAGGTGATTTTGTATTTTTTCCAATTTCGTTTTTAGTTTCGAATATAGGTATATTTTCTTTTTCCGATTCCAATTTCGATTTTGAATACCTATACCTATCGGCTATCGTAATGTATTTTTTCCGATTTCCATTTCGGTTTTGATTACCTACTGGTTCAAATCTGTGGCTACTATATTGTAGTAACTACGAAGACTAGAATATTCTAGTTTTCTTTGTAGTAACTACTTTATGGTGGTGGATGGAGAGGCATAGGCGCAAATAGCGTTTGAGATTTGGGGGGGCTAATAGGGCTAATAGGGCCTTGCTTTGATAATATTGAATAAGCTTGAAACAAAATGTAGGAAATGTTTGGGAAGGCTATGGACGTTTTGGG
>NC_042494.1:134760676-134799795 GCF_005508785.2 Acyrthosiphon pisum
GGGAAGGCTATGGACGGTTTTGGGGGGCTTCTAAACGCCCCCCCCCTTTTTGCGCCTATGGTGAGAGGAGCTCTATATGGCTTATTTTGAACTTTGGATTTCTAGTACTCAGATACTCTAGTCCCTGTAGCTATTAAATCCCATAGTTACGCACTTACGCCCGTGTAGGTACCCTATACATAGTATAATAATACCTTCACAGGCGTGCGCAGACTACTGACATGGTGGGTGAGAACTTTTGGTAACGCAGTCGTTGTAAATTGTTATTGCATTCTTAAAGATAATTTATTAATATTATCAGTCATGATTCAAGATACCTATAAGATATAAGAATATTTAAAAAAGTTTAGCTCGTGGGACGGGGAGCTGCCCACTCGTTACACGCCTGTGAATTGTGATTATAATTTATCTCTTCTTCCTTACAAGTTTTATTTGAAATATTAACCTATAATTAACTATGAAAAGTTTTACATAAAACGCGGCGCTACACATATTATATTCCACTGTTGAGTCTTCTGGTTTTGAACAATTCTACTGAAATAAAAAAAGGAATTCATTATTATAGTTCAGTGTTCTCAATATTATCGACTTTACAAACTTTTTTAAGATAATTTAATTTCAACCTACATTGCTCAAAATTATATATACACTTAATATTATATAGACAAAAATATTTGTGTGTGTGTTAGGCGCCAACCCAGGATTTTTTTTTTTTTGGGGGGGGGGCTTAAAAATGATTTGCTTTCTTTACACACAAGTAAACAATTTTTACATTATACGTACCTATACGTCACCGTCCTTATCACGTACTTTTTATGTGTAGGTATCTAACGTCTGCTATATTTATGACAATATGGTATAAAATATAATTTAATGTAAAAATGTTTTTTTTTTTGGGGGGAGGACTTGGGTGCGCCACTGGTGTGTGTGTGTGTGTGTAGGGAGGACGGTGCTTGGGTTAAGTGAGTAAATCCTCATATAATTAATTATGCCATTCGTGGATAATTTGTATTATTAATTTATTAATAATATTATTATTGAATAATGTGATTTTTGAACTAGAGGGAGTTGTACAAGTTGCACAACTGTGCATTAGGGGCGTCATTTCAACTTTTTTTTTGTTGGTGCCAAAATGTTTGCAGGCCATTCAAATCGTTACCAGGCCACATAGAAAATTTTTTTTTTTGCCGTGGAGGGGGGGTCAAGTGGGGATTAAAACTAGAATATTTGTATAATTTATTTAATTGGTCACTTATATTAGTATGAAAATACCACAATATTGTTACTATTTTTGACAAACTATGTGTAGGTACTTTTAATGTACCTATTTATTTTATATTGTGGATACCATGTACAGTGGTATTTACATTTGGTAAATAAATATGTTGGTATAAATCACCTTTATAATAAAATACCTAACCGAACCTTACCTACACATTTTTTCTCCCTGCAAACTCAAAATATATAATATAGCTAGCTTAATAAAACCAGAAATTTATTTTATTGGTATCCTTCTTCACAATGTTTGTGTTATAATTTTATCAATTATAATATTGTGGGACCACAAAATCACATCAAACATTCTTGGAAATTAAACATTAGTACAATACATTTTTTTTTATACTGAAAAAATATAAAATATATATACCTAATATAAAACACTTAGGTATATCGGTGCTTTTATTTATTGTTGGCAGGCCAAAGAAGGCATTTTAAAAAAAAAGTTGGTGCAAATGTACACCCTGCACCCCCCCCCCCCCAAATGACGCCCCTGCTGTGCATGTTGTGAAATCCATATTCCACGGTCATAAGACGACTAACTGAAAAAATAAGAGATTCAGACCCCTCCCCCCCACACACACACACACACACACACACACATTTTTTTCATTGAAATGGCGCCACCGATGGCTACATATTTGCGCTATTAATCTACACTACAGTAATAGGTACATCGTACACATCGGATGGGCTAAAATATATTTATTATCTGGCAAGGACGTATCGCCAATATGGCAATATGTGTAGTTTGTGACGCGTAAGACGCAACCGCATGAGGCCGCGAGGGCGATGTAGCAATGCGTATCGATGCGTCAACGCTTGCAGAACGACATGGATAATATTATTAACTATTTAAGCTACAGGTATTGAAGGAAAAAAACGCCAATTGTGCATTTTAATTCTGTGTCAAAGTACACAATTTCATCAATCGCCAACGTTGTTGCCAACACATTTTCGTGTTGAGAGCGACGACGACGACAACAACATGGACAGCATGGCGCAATCAAGAGACGGACGTAAATATTAGTCGTGGCCACAAATCGCGGTTCATTGACCGCCGGGGCAGTAGTAATAATAAATAATAATATTATCGTAAAATTAGAAAAATATATATATCGTCCGTCGGAGAACCACCTCGAACAATAATAATGGGAAAAAAAATGTATAAAAACGATAAACAATAAAATGCGTGTAAACATCACAGGTATTTATATAATATCTCTCAATATATTAAAGTATAAACACGAAACGCGCATTTCCCGATCGTCGGACGGGCCCACTCGTCACCCAAACACCCGCCCGGTAAGACCCATCCACCCATCCGCCCGCCCCCCAGCCATACACCGCGCCGCGCGCCTGCCGAGACGTATCAATATATCCCCGTCGCCGGTAACACTGACGACTACCGAGCATGAGCTCGCCAATGCCACTATCTCCTCGACGGTCTGTGAGTGTGCATGGGCACATTCCCATTCCCGACGCTACCATCGTCCACCTGGATTCTTGGACGGAACGGAAGACGACGACGGTACGCACCACCATCGCCGGACGACGATAACCGCGGCGGTGCCGCCGCAAAGCTGCTCTGCACTCGTTCCGGCAACGACAGACTACGCACTCAATAGGTTCGTAGAAGGGTTTTGATTTATTTTGTTGTTATTATTGGCGTACGTGCCGTGCTAGATCGGCACGGTGCGATGGTGGGTGGATGGGGTAGTTGCGGTGGTGGATGGCGCCTGGCGCTATGTTAAGCTGTTCGGTCGCAGTAGTTGGAGGTGTCTGGTGCGCGATTGTGCCAAACCCACTCATCATCGCGTCCTCGCAAGACAGTTGTAGTTATTCCGAGCTGTTTGATCATCGAAAGATCGTCCCGAGATCTGTACGTTCCACGTCTCCGACGACCGTCTTCGACAGGCTTCGTCTTGATGGTTGTTCGTTTCGCCGTCACCACCACCGCGTCCACAGTTCCACGGCTTCTTCCGTGTTGTTTTCGCGCCGTCGCACAAGTTCCTTGTCCTCTTTCTTACGCGATCTGCATTTACATTTTATCGTGCGATTTGATTACAATTTCCTTTGTGAGTTCGACAATCGTGCGTTTTCGTTTCACTTGGAAAATTCGTTTATTTTTGATTTAGTTAAATTTTTTTTTTGGACACATCTATTTTCACAAAACAATTTTTTTCCTTAATTTTATGCCATCCTCACATTAGAGTGTTATGATAATGATAACGAATTCATTAAACCGTCTGCCAATTGATAATTTAAAGTTTTTCTCATGAAGTAATTGACTGTGTCATTTCAAAAGTACCTATAAACTTCCTACAAAGTACAAGTGTGAATGATTGTATAAAAACAAATCATTTCTCTGAGCTTTGAAATCACTAATATCAACTGGTAACAAAAAAATTTTTTTATTTATAATAATTTTATTTAAGTTTGAAATATAGATATTTTCATTGAAATGTCTACTGGACGACACGTATACGAGTCTTTAATAGTAATTTTTTGTAAGCCACACTTCTAGTTGATTAGCAGACCTATAATATATTTTGCTAGCCTGTCAATCACTAGAAACAGGTAAAACAAATATCCATTATTTTATAAAAAAAAAATAATAAACATAACGTTCAGTGAATTATGTTGCACATATCATATTGTAGATAAGGAAGATGAAGTTTTTTCTAAAAAATATTTTTATTTTTTAATTTTCATCAATTTAATGTAGATTTTCAGTTTAAACTCTGACTTTAGTAACACAATATAAATATTTAATAAAAAAATAAAAAAATGTTATGTCTAAAACATGATTTACTGAATAGGATTGTAAATTAAGGTTATCAAGTAGACACATAATCACTAAACCATATTGTGATGCATTTGTATTAGTACTTAGTGTATTTATATAGTTTGTATTGTATGCTGTGTGCATCTTATTAAGCATACATTTAATAGAAAAACGTATGAAAGTAATGCTTTAGCTAAAGCCTAAAGCTATTAGGAAGAGATAATAGATATATTACATACAAAATTGATTAACTTTGACAAAATAGAGTAGAATAGTATTATTTTTCAACGAGTTTTTCAAGAATATAACGGGCCTTACTAAAGATGCTTGTGCATAAATACATTTGAATAAAATGATGACATAAATTAATGTTTTTGAGTATAAACTTTGTTTAATATATTATTTGGAAATAAAATAATGTGTAAAAAAAATTTTAATTTGAAATTTAAATACAAAAATTACTATGTATTATAAATTCATAATAATTAGCAGAGCTTAAAAAACCTACAATTTTTTTTAAAAAAAACCGTTTTAATGGGCTTAAAAATTTGCAAATGAATGCCGTTTCCTGAAACTGTTTTATTTGGGAAGTTCCCTACAAACCTTACCTACAAAACACCATTTAAATTTAGTTTTGAAAAAATACAAATATCATATAATAATATATTATTGTATATATTATATTCCCACCTTCATTCTATGGTTGGTCACTCTGACTATCGGAGTAAAATGTAAAATTATAATATTTAATGTTTTTGCTTATCTACATATATTTGTTTTTTATTATTACTAAAAAGTAATAAAAATAAATATGCAGTTTAAAGTTTATTAATTTTTTTGTTTGTTGGTTTTTTTTGTACTGGGTTTTTTTGTACTGGGTTTATATGGGTTTTAATGGGTTGGACCCAGTACTTTGAACCCTGATAATTAGTATAGTAGTTTAGGCATATAGGCTCTACTATAATATCCTAATATTGTTTATAAAAATACTAATACTATTTAAATGTTTTTTTTTTTCACAATCATATGTGATGTCCATTACTAGAATCATGGTATTATGACTTAAGAGAGTACAGGACTTACTTGCAATCCAATTAATTACAGTTAAAGATGTTTATGACTTAGTTTAAAGTCACGCCTATTTAATTAATTTTTAACAATATATCAAATTAATAACTATTTTGTTTTCAATACGTTTTATTTAAATTACCTTTTAACTTGTTTTTTAGATCATTAGCCAACCATGAAAGAACGCTATCGAAAACAAAAATTTTTAAAAAATGTTGGTCTACAACCATTTAAAATTCAAAGGTATTTCTATTTTTTTTTTTGTTCAAGCTCAATTTAGAAGTTCAACATAATCATAAATGATTTTTTTTTAGGCCTATGGAAGAAGAAAATGATACTAATGTGAGTATACAATTTTTTGTTAAGCCCCTTGTATGTGTCTAAGACTGAATTTGTATTTTAGATATGCGAACGAGTATGTTTTTATTACTTTGATGATGAAGCACAAGTGATATGTCGCGGTTGTTATAAAAGCTTTAATTCATGGTTAAATTTTCGATTGCATTTTAATACATTATCATGCCATACAACTCAAACAAATTACAAACTAAATACTTATAACGATGTTTATAAAAAATACAAGTTAAAGAAAGCTAAGACTAAGAAAAAAATGAATAACCGTTTAAGTGCTGCACAACTTATGGATTTGGAAACTTTGAACACTCGCAAAACAAGAAAAAGGTATAATTTCTAATAGTTTTAAACTGGTGAAATATAAAATAATAATTGAAATATTGTCATTATGTTTTTTTAGGTGTTACCAAAACACTAGGGCAGTTGTAACTGTTTCCAAATCTTCATCAGACTCTGGTTCAACAAATTCAGAAAAAGCAACTGTAAAGACATTGAAGAAAGGAACTGTTGAAATCGATATTAGTAGCGATGAAAGTGTAGAGGAGTCGAAAATAAAACCAAATGGTTGCGATACTATTGAAGTTCAAGACATTCCGAGTAGTACAAAAACCATTATTCCAAATTCATCTCATGACAATCAGACGACGCTAACTGTTAAAACAGAATGGAATGCCGATGACTTATCGCTGATTTCTTCAGACGATCATTCATCAAGCTCTGCTCATTGTCCACCAAAATATAGTCCCCCCAAAAATAAGGAATTAAAATATCAGTATGTTTGTGTTATTTGTGATGCACAATTTATGAGTAAATGTTCACTTACGATGCACCAAGTGCAGCATATAAAATCAGATCGCAGTAGTTACAGTGTTTTTATGGCTGCATTAACTCAATCTGCTAGAGTGTAACACATCAATATATACTATTCGAGTTATGTTTCAAAAGGTAACTCTAGTCCCTATAATGAAGTATCAAGTCCTATTTATTTATTTATGGAACAAACGTCTTTTAACATAAACTGCATGATTAATATTTATGGTTGTACAATTTTAAACCAATTTTAAGAAAATACAATTTTATGTTTGCATAATTTAAGTTATTATCATTTGTGCATTACCATTAAATTTCACAACATAATGTTGTGACCATTAACATCTGTCAAACAATGTATTGTATTTACTTTTATTTGATTCCTATATTGTTTTTTTTATTTTAGACTAAAATAATTTTTACCTTATTCCCACAATTAAATTGAGATTTAGAACACGGAAAGATATTGTTTGGTTAAGCTAAAAGAAAAAGATAAAAACTAGCAGCATTATTAAGCATGTTCATTAATCATATCAGATATTATTGTATGCAAGCCTATTTTATTTTTATTTTTGAAGAAAAATGGTCTAACCTAACAATATCTTGAGCTGATTTTTCTATAAGAATCAGTGATACTTTAATATAGGGCACTTTAAACTGTAAAGTTTGCTTTTTTTGTAAAAAAAAAAAAAAACTATTAATGTTTAAGACAAATTTTTTTATTTTCAGTGTACCTCACATAAAAATAAATGAAAATTATTTTACTTTTTTTGTCAATATTTGTTTTTTTGCTGTATAGTGTTATATAAGTATATTTATAATATTAATATGGCATATTATGGAAGTATACTTAGATTTTAATTTTGAACTAAATGAAATCACTCGAATGTCAAATTAAACAGGAACTGATGAATTATGAACTATATTTTCAACCAAACCAATTGGAGTCAAGGCTAATATCATTCATCATCTCAAAATGTAATTAAATAATTAATATTCATAAAATGCAATGTGTATTGTTAAGGGAGTTGTCAGTACCGATTTACTGTCTGTATCACATTTACGATGGTGATTTAATAGTATTCATAGAAGAATTAGTAGTTTCATGTTCATGGCTGTGCCCATTGGCGCGGCAAACTCAAAGTTCTTTAAAAGGCAAGTCTAATATTTCACCTATCCTCACCTAGATAAACTAAGATTACTGTCATATTTTTATCTACCTGTTGTAGTTAATACCAATATACTAGTTAATAGATACTAAATTATTTCTCTCGATTAAGTCGATTGCCTCCTTTGCTGGCTGTGTCCGTGTGATTATGTATTTATGTATAGCAATTAAACATTAATATACAAGGTATTTTTATTTTGAAATTTGACATAGTTAACATCTAGATATGACAAAAGTCAAATGTAATATTAATTGTTCTTATCGTGTTTATGTAGGATAATAATATCACAGTTGAGCAATTAGTATTGTATAAGCATGAACAGTTTTACTTGAATCAAATTAAATTGTATTTGTAAACTTAATGTAAACATAGAGATTTAAGGTAAATTCAGGAATTATTTTTAATGGAAAGTAAATTTTAACTAAATATTTCATTAATTTTACATTAGTTAAAATATTTATAATTATTAACAATTTGTTATTTCAAATTATGATGTATCCAGTAATACTATCCCTATCCCTATGTAAGTATTTTTTGATCAGGATTTTGAAAAAAATAAGTGGTGAAGTCTAATGTTTTGATATCAACATAATTTTTGCTCCAAATCCTTTGAAAAATGGTGTCCGACAACATTTATCTATTTGGTGGATAAAGTTCTAATCAGGCTTTGTGAAAATTATTTTCAGAATCCTTATTGTATCACTAGATGGAATAACTCTATGGTAATAATAATAATAAAGGCTCAATTTGTACAGTTTTGTGAAATATAAAGTCAACATATATTGAATAATATACATCATTAAAAAATAACAGTTAAATTTAATCATCTAAAGTCCATAAATCGTCCATATGATTGGATAGTGGTACAGAAAATGAAACCGGTTTTTCATATGTTAAGCTCACTTTTTGGAAGTCTGTCTTGTACTCTTCATCAATCATCTATTACAAAACCAAGTAAGTTAATGAATATATGTTTGTTAAAATACATATTACTATATTAGACTGATAAATATATAGGTTTATGATAAAAATAAATTGTAGTGATGAAGATATAAAGTCATGAGTACATAATGTAGTTGCTAAATTTGAATACTAAATTGTATGCATATTAAAAGTTGGGTTATTCTTCTAAATAATTATATTTTTGAGGGCACGAAATATCGATTTTTCTAAATAATATGATCTCAAAACAATAATACACCTGATGATCAGGTTAGATTAGGTCTATACTCACTATTTAAAATTTCAAATGTTTTGAAAATATTTTTTTACTATTTTTAATGGTTATGAGTTTTTATTTTTTTTCTTTTTTGAAGACATCATACATTTTTTATTTCATATTTCAAAGCAGAATATTTGAAGTATTTTGACTTATTCTTTTTTCCTGTTCATCCGACAGCAGAGGAGGCTCTATTCGAACAACACTACTCCTCTGCAGTCATTTATTGCTAGAGTATTTTGACTTATAAAGATCAAATAGTTTTACTATTTAAACTTTTAAAGCATAGATAATATATATATTTAGATTAGCGGAGTAGAGTAGTGGTACAGAGGCACTCCACAAAATATTGTCCACTACTTCAGTGATTCTTAAAGTATGTGCCACAGAACCGTTAGACGTAAGTGGATATTGAAAAAATGATTTTATATTATGTCTGGAAAAAAAGTTCACATAAATAATAGTCACTAGGTTTTTACTTACACTTTCATAAGATTCATCCAATAATTCACTCATGTCCCATTCAACTTGAGGCAATTTTTTAAATAAAAAGTTTACAGATTTTCCCACTCTTGGTAGAATGTGTTGTTTTAAAGAGACAAGTTCCCATAATGAGCTGTTTAATGCATTTGATTTTAGTGGATCTTTTTCTTCAAAAATATAAGGATCTGATCCAACTAAAAGTCAAACATGCAATTTTAATAATATTATTAAATTAAAAATATTATATTATATATTCAATTACCAACGGAATCACTTTGGATCAATACTTTTAACGGCGGATGTCTAATTAGTAAATTTCCTATAAATGCTGCCATAATTTGTATGTCAGTAGGTGGTGCAACCAACGAAAGTCTAGCCATACGTTTAACAAATGCAGCGACAAGCAGCTCGGGCAAATGACTATAATAAATACACAAAAATAAAACTGGAACTAGATAAAATTGATTAACATACAAATATTTAAAATAAATAATATGTTTTTAAGAGGACGCTACTCATGCATTTGTTATCTCTGTCTTACACATGTACGGCAGAGCATATGTTCATTCACTATTTTTAATAGTGTGCTGTTAGTTTTGATATTAGAATGAAATGACCTATTATCAAACATGTAGGTAAGAACATTATCTGTGCATAAGTGACGGAAATTTTTCTATAATTTTTAAGCAAGATATGAGCATTTTTAATTTGTAATATTTTACATAACCATATCTTTCTTGAAAATTAAAATATTAAAAAGTCACCGACGCTTAAATACAGATAATGTTTTTACCTAAAAGTTCGATAATAGGTCAATTCAACCTAATATAAAAACTAACAACACGCTATTGAAACTAGTGAACTTGTAACCAGCTACTGTACATCAGAGCGACATCCACTTACCCACTTTTTTGGTATTGCTATTAAAGTAACTTATATTATTATTAGTATTATTACGGATTTAATTTTTGCCAAAAACATTGCAATTATTATACTATTATTAATTTTCGAGTCAATACTATATTACCATTGAACAGTATGACTGGGTTCACCACATAAATAGCTAATAGCTCAAAATTAATCTAAATATTTTGAAATTTTTATGAACAAGTTATAATATACGTAAAAATTGTAAGTTCTCACCATATACGCAATTTGGAAAAAGACGCCCATTCAAAAATATCCACTTTATTACGATGTATTTATATGCTCTGGCCTACTAGATTAAAAAATTGGCTCTCTACTAACTTTGAGTAAACCAACCTTGCTATATAGTAATAATAGTGCCTTCAGCTTATCAGTGGTAGACGTGGGGAAGAAAGTAGGGTAGTGTAAGAAAGTTTCTTGAAGATTCTTAGAAACGATAAGATAAACTCAATCGGAAACAAATTTTTTGGTTACAATTTTAACTACTTACGAGAAATTTTATTTTAAATCGTCAATCCTCGGCTATAAAAATTGAATATTGTATAAATGTCAAAATTTTAACTTAAACGTGCCTATGTATTTTTACTAATTATAAACTGCTATTATAACAATTAATGAGGAATATTTTATTAAAATTGAAAGATTCTTGAGTTTAGATCCAGTAAAATGTATTTTATTCATATTTACAGAGATAAAACTAAAAAATAGTGAACATTTCAAATGTTTATAAATTGCTCAAAAAGAATCTAGATTAGAGGTCTCGATTACACGTGTAATGAACTACACGGGTACCCGTGTTTTTACGCAAGGCGGGGTTAAAGCCCGTGTAATAAAAATACCCGTGTATACCCGTGTATTTAAATACCCGTGAGCTGAAATACTCATATATTTACAACTCAAATACAATTGTATTTAAGTACTTTGCAGTTCTGACTTAACGATTTCTCCACTTTCTGAACTCAATATAACAGAGCATATCATATTATATTGTGTTTTTCAAGCAAAACTTTTAGATATTCATAACATACTTAAATAATAGGTAGGTAAGTAATCGAGGGCTATACAATTTTTATTATTAATAAATAACCAATTATTTGAATATACATAACGTAACATAAAGTATTTTTGAATTCTGAATTAATATGCAATATACACGGGTATTAAAAACAAGGGATTTAATATTATTTTTACCCGCGTGCCTGGGCTCCGTGTACCCGTGTATTCTATAACCCGTTCACAACTACTACCCCTAATCTAGATATTTTGAAATTGTTATCATGTATAGAAAATAATTTAATTAACATTGTTGAAAATTTTAAGTATCTAATGGTTAGTACTAGTTTTTGAATCACAACTAAATAAGAAAATCGGGGATTTACGGTGATCCAACGACGTAACAATTTGAACTTCAAACGCTCAAAAAAATTAATGTGACCTTCAGGTAAACTTTTTTTGATAAAGGTAGAGAAACTTATAAGAATATTATAATTCATTATCTAGTTTTTTTTTATAGATTTGAGGGAAAAATTATTTATAGACAATAATTAAAAAAAAAATCAAACAGTTCTCATGCCAATAAATAGCATAAAAAGAGTAAAAATATTTTGAAAATTGATATTTTACTAATGACCCAAAAGTAATAACTAGATTTAGGTTTCTACCTGAATATGGATGCTGAAGTAAAAATCAAAGTATTTTTATTGCCCTAAAGGTGATGACGGACACAAAACAAAGACGCATCATTGTGAAATCAATAAATTCATCGCTCTGCTCAGAATCTAAAACTACTGTGGCTAATTCTTAACAGGACTTCACGCCTGCATGTTTTCTTTATCTTACAAAAATACCAAATTTGAGTTCAGTTGAACCAATTTTGTGTTGTTAGCTTTAATATGAGAGTGAACAAAATCGACATATTATCAAATTTAAAGGTAATAACATTATCAGTGATTGTATTTGTTTTTCTTCAATATTTTGATTTTTAAATTGCAATATTTTACATACCTACTTTCATTATAGCACTATTTATCATGGTATTAATACTTAGTTTGATAAAAATGTTTAAAATTACTTACGTTGAACGAAGAAATATATCAGCCAAATAAAACAATCTGGTTTTATACCGATAATTAAACATATCTGTAGTAAAAAAGTTGTAAAGTTTCCCATAAATATTTGGACATTCTCTAATTAGAAACAATAACAAAAAATTAGATTCAAACAAGCAGAATTTTCCTGTTATATTATTTCAAAGTTGAAATTATTTTTATTTCAGAATTTTTTCATTATAAAGAGAATTAAAAAAACCAAGCATTAGTATTAAATAGGCAGTATTAACTATATTAGAAGTTTGGAAAAAATCAATTTAAAAATAAAAATAGCTCACACATCTATTAAACATTTACAGTCAAATGTTCAATAGATAATAAATAAATTACATTTTTTTTAAATGTATAGTTTGTAAAATGCTTGTTAAGAATTTGAAAATATTTTAATTTTAAAAGTATGGTAATAGTATGGCCGTAAGGCTAATTAAATATTTACTTACAAATTATAATCCTTGACCAAAATAAAAATGCCTTGAAGTCCTAATATTGCAATGGGACCAGCTATATTTTTAACAAACAAGTAATAGACATGTTAATGACTACTAAATAATTATATTTTAATAAAATAGTATAGAAATGAAAACATACGTGTATCCAATGAATCCATTAGGAAGTCAGCAGTTACAAGCGGATTATTCAAGTGCATTTGCATTTTTTCAATTAACAGTGTTAACATCTCTCTTCTAACTTTAATATTTGACAACATGAAGGGTTTCATATCATCCCAAACTACCGTAACCCATGATTTTAATTGTTCAGAATTATATTTAAATTGAGGTCGTTCTATTAAACAAATATCAAGTCATTAATTTATTTGTCAATTATAAATATTATTATGTATTCTTACTGTTATTTTTAAATAGTAATTTGTCGTCTTCATTTTTTTCAGTAGGAATTTTAATAAATCCTAAAAGATTTGTAAACATGTATACATTTGTTTTGTCTGTGTTCAAATTTTGAACAATTAATGAAAAACATTCCCACGAGTAATAACAAAAATCCAAATTTTCAACATAATTTGTTAACATTTGTTGAAATTGTGACCATTGTATATTGGTAGTTGTAAGCATAGATGTGTAAATTGTCTACATAAAATGTTTATAAATAGTATAATTAATTATTAGTTTGTATATTTTACTAAATGTTCTCACCTTTAATTGATTAACGGGAAAATAATATTTTTTTTTCACTATTTCCCCAGTCGGGCATTTATTTTCCCGTAAAAATGTGTCAAATAATTGTTTGAATTCTGAAATTGTCGCCATGCTTATAAATCTCTCCTTTGAATAATTATTACTCTGCAACAGGATTTAAGATATTATTCATTAATAAAAATAAATAATATATATAATAATATGCATTTTAGTACTTTATAGTCAATGCTTCGTCTTACTTGTTTGTTTACAGACTTGAACAGTTGTAACTATTTATTTTTTAAATGTTAGGAACATCGAACATTCCGAACATTTATTATTTTGAATATTTTGTTATCAATGTACATTTCTTCAAAATGATATAACCACTAACCAATAAAAATTATAAATCTCACGTGTCTTGCAAGGTAGAGCTACCAGTTCATCAATAAATGACAATTATTGTAATATAAAAGCATAGAATTATTATCTATGATAAAGGTTACAATTGTAATTTTTAAATAAAAAATTGATGATTTACATTCAACGACGTAAGGTTGTTTAATGATTATCCACAATTATAGTTGTTTGAACAACAATCATTTGACTTTCCAGTATATGAGAAGTGTTTTTTTGTTATTCACAACAAGTTATAAAATCTCGAGGTGATCAAAACGATAACTGATGATAAAAAACTCGAAAGTGTTTTACGATAATATTTTCGCTGGTTTGGATACACTACACAGTACACAATACCTATGCCAATATGATTTTTCAAAGGGATCACTTTCAAAATTTTTACTGAATGTCTGGGTTTGACAATTTTAAAACGTTTCAAATATTGTACTGTATTTATTAAATTTAACAAAAATGTATCCTCATGCCAGATTATTGTGTTTGAGTAATTATGCGGGTAAGATAATTCAGTATTTTTTTTGTTGTTTCTCTAAATATTTTTAATTAAATGTTTCAAACATAATAATATGTGTGACATTTTGATGCAGGGAAATTGACAGAATTGTGGTCGAATAGTAGTAGATGTATACATCAGATGAGTATGAAAAATATTGTGAAAACACCATTGATTTGCGGTCAACCTACCTACGAATCTCATCCCCATTTAGTGATGAAAGGTGAAGTGAGTATTTAAAGAGACAAACCGTGTAGAGTGAGCCTAATGAAATATAAATTAATTACTCAATACATTTCAGCTTGTCCCCGGAATACAAAAAGAAGAATTTACGATTAGAAGACGCAAGTTAATGGAATCTGTATTGAGTACAAGAAAAGATTTTTACCATGTAATTGTTATACCGTCAGCCATTAGACAGTACATGTCTGACCATATTCCATATCCGTTTAGACAAAATACGGATTTTTTATATTTTAGTGGATGTCAGGAAACTGATAGTGCTTTGGTTTTGTGCGGTAATTCTGTTGATAACTTTACGTCAACTCTATTTGTCAAGCCTTATGATCTTCAGTCTGAGTTGTGGAATGGACCTAGTACAAGTAGGTGACTGAAATATATTTTACGATTCATGTAACTATTTAGAATAATATTTCTGTAGGAGCTGAGTGTGCATCGTTAATTTTTGGTGTTGATGATGGCAAACCATTACCCCAGCTTTCAGAATTTATAATGTCTGAACTTAAAGGTCATAAAAATTGTGTTCTATGGTACAATCAAAAGCAAAAAGTCCAAAGCGTTGTTGATAAGACTATTAATAATGCTGCTGCAGAAAATTCAATTTATGTGAGTTCTTCTTAGGTAATTGACAACTGATCATTATCTTTTATTGTTATTCTTTATTATTTAATAATTATTATTGTTTGTTTGTTCAAACTATTATGGATTCTGAATTTTATATTACATAATAATTTTTTTTGCAGCTAGATGATAGTTTGGTCAATCATTGTCACAAATTACGATTATATAAGTCATTAGCAGAACAAAGGTTAATGCGACAAAGTTGTAAAATAGCCTCTAAAGCTTTTATTGAAGCAATGATGTCAACAAAACCAGGGTCAACAGAACATGAACTGTATGCTAGGTTAGACTTTGAATGTCGAATGGGTGGAGCTGAATATCTTGCATATCCTCCTGTGGTTGCCGCTGGAAATAATGCTAATACCTTGCATTACATTGACAATAAACAAAAAATCAAGGATGGGGATTTAATTCTTGTCGATGCTGGTGAGATTAAATTAATATTCATGTACAATAGATTTTGTATTATATTATGGGTGCTGCTCTTGTATGTGGACTACTGTCATATTTCTGCTTTAGTATGCGGTCTACAGTACCTATATGTAAACCGCGTTATAATCACGTCAAAAAATTAATGAAATTAATAAAAATAAATCATGTCAAAAAATATTTAATGTAGTTTTATCCATAGTTTAATTAAAAATATATTATAATTATGTCAAAAAATAAATGAAAAAAATTGGAAGTATATATTTAACGATAAACTGCTTTAATGTCCCTTAAAATACAATGAATAAGTCAGGCTCTTCTTTTTTAGCAACCTTCCAACTATAATGGTCAAGGTGGGACTGAAGTAGTTGTGGGGTAGTGCCTCTCACCGTTTTCAAAATATTTGTCTTCGCATCCGGCCATGATCTCTCAATGCTTTGTGTGTGAGCGCCCGTTGAGGGATCAACGTAGTTTTGCTGATGGTTTACAGTGTTATGAATATATCCAGTACTATTTAAACTTCTATAAGCTACCCACTTGTCTGAGTGAATTACAGAGCCTTCACTCTCTCGCTGGATAATTGGAAGTAATGTGTTTTTGTCCCTTCGAAGAACATAAAAATATCGGCAGCCAGAACCATTTTTGAGCCCAAAAACCCAAGGCCCATCCACTCTTCGTCCAGTTTTTTACATATATAATCAGTAATCTTACTGTGCTATATTATACATAGGTGTAGGTATATTTAATTTTTTTTCTGCTCTAATATGCGGTCTACCTATATGATTGTAGACCCCATGCATTCGTAGTGTGGATATAAGAGCAGCACCATATTATGTATAAATATGTTTATCATGCAGTTATAATTTTAATATTCAAAGTTATCATGGTTAATTAGGCTGTGAATATCATGGATACTCAAGTGATATATCTCGAACATGGCCAGCAAATGGATGGTTTTCTGACGCTCAAAAAACATTATATGAAGCTACTTTATGTGTTCAAAAAGAATTGATTGACATGTGTCAAGCTCGTCCATCATTAGACACGTTGTATGAAGCCATGTGTTTTAAATTAGGAAAAGCCTTGGCAGCAGCCCATGTATTTAAAAAAAATGTTGATCCTTCTGAGTTAAATATGGTAAGTATTAAAATATTATTGATTATATTTTTTTAGAATAAAATTGTAAAATAGGTAATTGAAATTGTTTAGTTAGCTCGTGCATTGTGCCCTCATCATGTTAGTCATTATTTGGGGATGGACGTACACGATATTGGTACTATCAAAAAAAGTATTAAGACTGAACCTGGTTTTATAATTACAGTGGAACCTGGTTAGTTCTATTATTTTTACATTTTCTTAAAATGTCCATAAAATATATAACATATTTAACATTATTTAATTTAGGAGTTTATGTAAGTAAAAATAATATTAGAGTTCATGAAGAATTCCTTGGATTGGGCATACGAATAGAAGATGATGTGTTGATCACTGAAAACAGTATTGAGGTGTTAAGTGAAGATTGTCCTAAAGAAATAGTAGATATTGAAAGAATCATGTCTAGGCAACCCAAATGATTTATGTTGAGTTTGATTATTTTTAATTGCTGTTATTGTTATACCTTATTATATTTAAGTCCTTTTACCACTTGTTTAATGAAAATTATGACGAATTTTTAAAGTAAATGTTGGCTGTGTCCTGTTGAAAACAATATTATGTATAATGTTTAAAATGTTTACATTCTATTGTACTTGTTAACCATACATAATATTGTGTATTTGTACAACTGTTAAATATAATTTGAGTGTAAAAATGTTTTACTTGTGATTAAGAATTTCACTGTAAAAATATAAATATTTTAAACTGTATATTTTTCTTCATGAAGCAAAAATGTAAAATACCAATGCATGTGTTCATTTGTTTCGAAATTTATTTTATTTCATGCACCCAACAATTTAAAATTATTCACTGATTTTATCCAATTAATTGACATTTGTATATTGTAGATATATCAAGATATTATATGGTTCTTATTCAGTAATATAATAACACTTGGTAGTATTTAAAGTACAAGAATCAAAAGCTGTCTAATTATGTTAATGCAATGGTTGTTATGTTTCATTTAGCTACCTAATAAGTATAACCAAATATTTTAGGTACTCAACCCAATTTGTATACAATGTATATATAGAATAGTAAGTGTCTTAAACAGGGCCGGATTGACCTGGCGAGTTACCGAATAAAACCCGGTAGACCGTGACAATTTTGGGCCGTTCAAGTCATGAGGGGCTGACTGAAAATATGTCAAGAGATAAAAGTTGAAGAAATGGAGACTTACTAGCTACCTAACTATAAAATAATAAAACTATGCACGGAATAATAAAGTGTCTAAGGGCCGCCAGTTTGTAAGTGGCTGGTGAATTACTGAAGACTCGATGGGCCGAATTGTCTAATCCGACCCAGGTCTTAATGAATGATAACCTGATAGACATAGAGATAGAGTAGAGTTTTAAATTAAATATACAAATAGTTAATTTTTGATACAGAATATACAATAAGAATAACTGGTAACTACATTATTTAAATATGCATAAACCTATTTAATGGATTTTACTGTAGATATATTGAAATGAACAATAATTACACCTTACACAAAAACTAATCTGATGATAAAATGATAAAACCAGGAATTATTAAATAATAATTATTGTAGGTAATTCATGTCATGTTATTTTTAAAAATTCCTTGTTTGATATGTAATATATTTTCTCTAAAATCCTACCAAATCTATTAAGTAAAATTGACAATATTGTATCTATGTAATATTATAATATGTTTTATTGATTCACCTACTCAAATTTAAATGATATATTAATTAATCTATTGAACGTACAGTAAATTTTAAATTGTTCAATAACAGTTGGTTGTGCAACTATAGATTTTGTATGTTATTTTTTGAAAATAGTTTCTGAAGCTGGAAAAACAAAAAGCACAAAACTACATTACTACAGAGCTAGAAAAATGAACATTGTACTCAAAGAGGTAATTTTATATACAATTATTTGTAAATGTAATAAATTTTTCAAAAAAATACTTAAGAACTAAATGTTCCTAAGTAAAATTACTAAATTAAACCATTGCCATTTTTTAGTAAATCATGATTTCAAAAATTTATCTGAATTAAAAATTTAAAAATGATTTATTGGTAAACAGAAAAAAGTTCACGGTAAAAACGTCCCCGAAAAAATACCCCGTTAACAAAATCATAACAAAAAACACCGTATAACTCGTATAGGTGCCATTATAAGTACAATACCCAAGAGGCAAATTCAGGAACTGCTGGCCAAGTGTAAGCAATATAAATAAAAGAGATTTGTTTTGCTCATGGTAGTAGAAGCTAGTGAAGTGAAAAGAAAGAAGATAAAGAGTAGACTTGGTCCTCAATGTAGATATTACTACCTATTGCCACCTTGGTAGTCTGACTTTTTTTTTGTTAAGCTATCTTTAACCTAGCATCTTTTGAACAGAGAAGTTTTTGATAGTGATCTCACTGATCTACATTATTGATAATTATAAAGTACCTATATTTATTTAAGCTGTAAAGTAATAGTTTTAAGTTTTAACGCAACCAGATTAGTTATTCAAGTAGGTAAATCAACTTACTATTAATGTCAAGACATAACGATTAAAAACCTTAGATAGGTACCTAACAAAATATATTTTTATAAATTGCTAATTAAGTACTTTTAGCTATATAATAATTGCATATCCAGAATCCAGCAGTATAAGGTTGAATACCTACCATAAATTATAAATATTAATAATAATAATAATAATAATAAATTAAAAATAAAAAGCTCGTAGGTAGATATCGTTTGTTAGGTACCCTACCTATTTTATACAGTCAAGTTATATTGCGATTATTGAGACGTAGCCTATAGAATTTGGCTACTAATAATTAATATAATATAAACCCCTATCGAGTACCTGTTAAAACGATTTGCCCCTAAAATCCTATAAATCCTAATCATCGCGTGGTGTTTAGTTTTTGTTGGTAACATAAAAAGTATTTTCTACAAAATGTTTAGTAAACGGTTAGGTTAGGTATAGTGGTTTTAGCGCCACTGGTTGGTTATTAATTATTATTTTCTATATTATAACTCTGGAATGATTACAGACGTTGTTTGATATGGAATTCTATAATTTATTTGATTTTCAAAATATTAAAACTCTTCACCATTATACTAGGTAGGTGGATATTGAATACATCAGTCAGAATTGTTAATATTTTTATTTACTTATTATGTCTGATGTCCAAGTAGGTCTTTTACGTACTGTCTATGAAATAAATATATGAGTTTCATTCGTATTTGTTTAGATACAATACATGTTTTAAGTTATCTATATCCTATCGGCTATCGTATAATATTATGTCAAGTAAAAAGTACCATTTAAATTAAGGCGCTTTTTAATTTACTTTATTGTTACCCGTTAAATATTGACTTGGCCAGCTTAAAAATAAATGAGTAGGTAATAATTGTTTAGTTACGGAGCAAGGAATGTATTTTTAATATTTATTTAGTATTTAAAATCCACTTCACTTGGTGATTTAATGAGATTTAGCAAAACATAATAAATTTCATTCAGGGACCTATGCGTAAAACCCATTAAGAAAATAACATTCCATTTGGTCAATATATAGGTAGCGCAGAACACTGTACCAATGTCGCATAGTTTTTATGAACATATTTTACGTTTAAATCTAATACAAGGTAGTTGCACATCCTTGAATAATATAATTAACACAATGAGTATACAAATATGGGGGGAAGCAGCAGGAGCTAGGTATACCGTATTAATATCGTTTATTATGAATTTTCGAAGTGTAAGAATTAAGAGAGAAAACATTTCTCATAATTAAAAAATAAAAATTATTCCAATGACAAAATATTTTCAACCTTGTTCGTAAAAAATTATATTATTACAATTTTGACAAATTGCTCCAATTTAAATTTGCAATATCATCTGTTGTACCTTTAAATACGTCAATTTATTTTTAGGAGTCTTTATCTACCGGTAGGTACACAGTTACACACATTTTGCGTCAGAGCTCTGAAGAGCTGGTGCCTATAACCGTCCATAAAAATAGACATCCAAAATAAATTGAATACTGAATATATTTAAACATAGCTCAGTATAGGTAGGTACTAATAATTTTACTGTCAGTAGGATATAGCGACTGCGATAACCTCATTTGGGTACATAATACACATACAGAAATATACTAATACATAGAATCCAAAGACCAAGAAAACAAGTGGAGAGTAGGTATTGTTATTTGTACGAGTGTAGGTGTACCTATTGTAGAGTTATATGTTAGATTGCAGAGATGTCTAGCATGAAAAATATTAAATTCAGATCAGGTCACACATTTATACTCAATAACACTATACTCTCCGACTCCCATTTTCATGCTTAGGTTAGGTTACGACTTATGAAAACATGTTGAAAACATCTCTCTTTTGCTAAAACTTCTGTAACTTTTTATGTGATTAACAAATTTACAATTTTCTTGTTTCAGCTAAACATCATTAGTTAATAGTTCTTCACTTATTTTGCATGCCTAATATTATGTATTCATTCTATATTCTCTTATTATACAATAACAGCCGCTTAAAATTATAAATACCTACAACCTACCTACTAGAATATTATATTATATTTTATATATTTATCTGCGACTCTGCTCTAATACCCACACTTCATGGAAAAACAACAAGTACTTACCTGCAAATTGCAATCTAATATACTATTAAACAGTTACATACGTTTAAAAAATATTTTTAAGATTTTTGTGCAGTTGTTATGATAAAAGTCTGAATAAATTATAAATATTGAAACACATAGTGTAATATTTTTGGAAATTATATATAATCTTCCCGCTGTAGCATCTCTTTGACTTTTTATCTTTGCATTTTTCTGCAAACATAATAATATATTGCCTATATAAAGAGTATAATATTCTTATAATTCCGCGTGCATATTTTTAACGGCGTAATAAAACTTGGAAGCATATTTGTTTATTGGAAAATTATAATTTTATAATAAAAAAAAAAAAATGATTACTGTCATAAATTTAACATAATTGGCACTTATTTGTATTGGATATTTCAATATTTGTGAATTTGGAAAAAAAATTATGTATCCCTGACTATTGAAATATTATTTTAGAAAAATATTCTAATGGTATTGTATTACATCATAGGTACATCAAACGACAAACCATTCAAACCAGTTAAAAGTATTTATTATTGAATTTAGGTAAACAATTTCCTGAGTAGGTATCTAATACCTTTATATTTTGTGCGAATTACAGTGTTAGAATGAATTTTAATTTCCATTGCTACATTAGCAAGGATGTGTGGAATTGAAATGATTGAGTTTACAATTTTAGTTCTATGTAATTCGTCGAGGTGTGAACGATACAAGAACTCATTCGTTGATATTAAAAGTAAACGGTTTTATTTGTTTATTTAATATTAATAAATAATAACTATAAAAATGTATAGGTAGGTACAAATTTTGTAATTAGGTAATTTGTAGGTAAATCTTAAGTGCTAGTCTATACATTTTTAATAATTTATTTCGCCGAAAAAGTTTGAACCTCAAAAATCATAAATTAAAGTAATGTCAAAGGACAAATGTCGAATATTTATTCGGTATAAATTATTACAATATTTTAATATACTTATCTATTGCGTAATAAAATCTAACCTATCTTTATTATATAATTTTTGTGTGTATAGAAATATATCTATTATCTATTATTTAATCAACCATTATTGTGAATTTTATCCGTTTGAGTTGTACTAAGAAAACTATAGGTAGGTATGTAGCCTAAGTAGGTATTATTGTACCTATGTAACAAAACAACACGCTGTGTATAATTACTATATATAATAATATGTATAATGTATAGCTAAATAGCATAACATATACATTATCCATTTATATATAGCCATATAGGTAAAAGTCATTATATAAAGACATAAAGTACAAAATTTAAATTTTTAAATTCACTCACAAGCCGATGTGCCAAATTAATTAAAATACGTAACCCATAATTTAGTAGTTGACATTATGCATTATACCTTGTAGTATTTATTACATTTTTGACTTGGCTTTAAATCACATTCAATATTTGAATGTGTGTTTTTTAAGAAAATGATTAAAATTTAAAAGTTTTCTAATAAATCTATAATAATATATCATCTAACTTAAAAGTGTCTACGCTATCCGAGTTTATATTACAACTGAAGAGAATAACTATTATTGGATTTCCAACTAAAAATTAAAATATATTTTATTTTAAATTTTAGTTTACCTATATTATAATAATATGTATAGTCACTAAGCATTCGTTCTCGCTAAAATGTTATAACATTTGCGTGGGTGTCTATAAAAAGCTGCAGCACCTATATTGGTTGGAACACATTTATTTTTCACCTGCGTAATTCATTATTTTTATCATAGTATATCTCGAATATTTAATTAATAACATTTTATTACACTATAGGTAGGTATGATGTATTGATGTGGGTAAAATTATTTTATCATTTTGCTCTATCTGCGTATAGTTATATCATAATATAAGACATAAGTACATAACTTGTAAAAAGCATATAGTTTATTCACATTTATGTAACTTGAGATTAAATATTGGGGTGGTGGGGTGCTAATATTTTGTACTTGATTATAAGACGACTGTTTTTTCAAGTAGTGAAAATATGTTATTGTGTATTCTACTAATCTGGGCACAGTTTTTTTTCAAAACTGTATAATGTATTAATGTATCATATTTGTAAGCTGGGTCTAATTGTTTTTATTTTTAATAATAATTTAATAGTATCTATAACCAAGGCTTTACTATGAAAGGACGTCTCATTTTTTCATAAGATAAGTACCTACTATTTAAAAATTCGGATAAAAATAATTTTTTTTACTTATAGCAAAAAAGTGTGAACCATCTATATTTCTCAGCACAATAAAAAAAGAAGTCAAACCAGCATATTTACCAGTGATTTGCTCGTTATAAATATTAAAGCAATATAGGGCTAATAAAAACATTGTGTTTCATATTTATAAAATGTACTTTTGTTGTTTATTATCATATAGGTTCCTATCTGCCTAAATGCATAATAGTTTTTTTTTAATTTCATTAATACTTTTATAAGGGTCATATTTTACACTATTTCAATTATAGTAGAGAAACACTTAGACAATAGGTCAGAAAAATATTTTTCTGGATTTTTAGCATAATGAAATAAGCCTGCGGCTAGCCGCTATAGAAGTCTAGCACTCCCAAGGAAACAAGCACCTCCTCGTTGCGCCAACTAAACGTGTTTTTGACTTTGTTTCTTTGTACCTTTAGTATTTTCTACAACCCCTGTTTATAATTTATATACTATATGGTTTTGGTATCTGTATATTGATCATTGTATAGTCATATAATTCGTTCTGAGGATATCTAATATTAATGTATTATAATAGTACCTCTAAACATGTTCCGAAATCACTTCAAATTTTACTTAGGCAGCGTATAACTGTTTTCGTTTCCGTCCCGTGAATGTAAATTATAATAATATAATTTATTATACACTACTCGACATTAGCATTATATACTTTGTTGTGGAACGCATAACGACCAGACGTAGGTATAAGACGTACCCACCTACGTAATAACTCTAATATAAACAACAACATCATACGAAAAAAAAACCGTCTTGTTCGTTCGTCGCGGTAATACGACTCGTTGGTTTTTTACATTCTAACATCCATGCCCGTATAGGATATTATGATAATATTATATTCCGATGTAGCAGTATAACGAAAAAAAACCAACGAAAAACGCGCGAGAAACGTCTTAAATCGTAGCGCATCGCGTAAACCGGTCGTACCCATGCGTCGCGGACGCGCATTTTCCTCTTGGGACGACGACGACCTGCATTTTGCCGCAAATAGGTGGTAGGTACTACCTCTATAAATGTATAATATTTAGCAGGTACAACAATATAATATAATGTTATATTATTATTATATGACCGAGGACTCGCGGATTTGGTGGTGGAAATTCTGTAGCCGACATCTCAACGCTTTACGTATATTAATTATTATGATTATTACATATTTTGTTTTTATAATACACACACTCACACTTTATACATATTTTTACACACACACACACACACACACACTCACACATTATATTATACACCGGTGTGTCCGTGTGCGCGCGCGCGCGTATATTGTATACGGTTTTTTTACTCCTCAATGGCCCGCGACCGCGCGCCGCCGCCACAAAAACCGGTGTGTCTGCGCGTATCCGCTCAAGTCTGGTTTCTGTCGCGTTCCGTGCAGCACGCGCGCTCGCCCCGATATAATAGTATCTTACGCTCGCGTCCGTCGCCGTTCCGTTTTGCACGTGTCGCACGCGTCCATCCGCTGCTGCTGCTCCTGCAGGTGTGCAGTGCGCCTCTATATAAACGGTACCGTTTGTATATACACACCGCTGCAATAAGTGCACTTTTGGCCGTCACCGACGTTGCACGCAAAACGACGACAACAATAATATAGTAATGGATTATAATATTCGTAATCGCGAAATTTCTAATACGCTATTACTAATACATCGGCCGTGTACGCATAGGTAACCGCGTCGTTCGTTCGTGTCTATATAATAATATCGTAACAGGTATTACATATAACTACCGCGGTTACCGCGGTCTGCGCCGACCGCGGTGGTATTGCGATCGTATTCCTGCACGTCGTCCGCGGCGGTAAGTCTGCACTCGTCTGTTGCGTGACAATCGTCTTCATGTATCAAATCGTACTGTACCAATATTTAATGTGTAATTTTGTTTCCTTCCTCGCGAGTCCCTCAGCCGAATTGAATACATAGGGTGGTGGTGTGGGGTGTACTGTGTACACAGTCTTGGTTTGGCTTGTGACGCGGCATGCACATCGATTTTCGATGGAACCGTGTGACCATGTTAACGCATACATTCATGTCATGTTTGACACCGATATAGATGATAAAAACAGCTAAGGGCTAAGGGCATCGCTTTAAACTGACGAAAAAGGATTTAATTAACTCTGGTCCTATATTACACATCTCCACCTTACACATTTGTACGTAGAGTTACGCCATCTATGGATGTTGGCCGAGCGATCACGATTTCGACGCGTTTAATGGGCAGGGTCTCTAAGGTTAGTAAATCCTGAAAACCTATGCGGTACCTTCTACGGATGACGATCGATGGCGAACGCGGATTTTCAGTGTTTGGTTTATAACAGTGCTTCTATAATTATATTGATGCTTTTCCAAAATATATTCAGATATTGTTATATTGTGTTTGTCTTCATACATCGATATATAGAGTTGATGGTACACCGGCGGGTTAGCGTCAGCTGTCGATCAAAATATAACATACGAAAAATTCGATCGGAACAATAATTTACTTAGACGTTTAAAAAGTGTAGTGCTAACTGTTAACTATGATTAGTGCCCCGGAGCAGTCATATTTGGTGCCCCTATTCAACGTGGTAGTTGATAAAAATGTCAATAGATAATTACTACCTATATATACATGCTATACCGAATAACCCTTCCATCATTGCAATGCGAACCCCTATATTATTAATTTTATAATTTTATATTATCAATCAACGATGAAAATTATTCAGATAATAGCTACCTAACACTTCTTAATTTTTAACTACCTACAAATAAGTTTTAAATCACGATTATACTTTTAGTATATCCAATGAAATTTCTAGAAAAATACTTTTTTAATCGAATGATTTTCTCATAAAATTAAAATAATATAATATAATATGCTACCTATTAGTTGTGCACTGTTTTTTATATCAATTTTTACTAGTATAGAAATAGGTAATTTACATTTTAGCATAAGCAATATTTAAAAAGATGATATAATAGGTACCTACATTTTCAAACTTACGAACATAATTTTACAATCATACAGTTATCGTATTTTCGTTTCTAATAAGTTCACAATAAATATTTTTTTAGTCGTTAATTAATTATTTTTTAAAAGAAACTCTTGATAAATTAGTGAAGTTATACGTTATTGAATAGTTTAAAAAAAATGATATTAAAGTATTGTGTGCCATATGTATTTAGCTCTGTGTTTGTATACAAGCAGTTATATAAACTATCGAATAATATATACACTCGCGATTTAAATACAAGTCACCTATTAAATTCAATAAAAATTAAAAATGATAAATTGTATCATTGTAACAAAAAAAAGTAGGTATCTATGCTGTAGAAAAATAATTACATAATTTGTAATGGTTTGTAATTTATGTTCATCATTCATGAAACTGTAAATCAAAATAATGTTTACTTATATCACATTTAAAAAAATTAAAATTAAAATTATGTAAAAATATATTTTTAACATGACATTAATAATAGAGCCTATATATTAAATAAATCGATTTTTGTAGTTACCGCCTACCTATAATAATTGAATGGTGTGAAATTTAACATTCATCATAATAAAATTAATAAGTAATCGTAACAATTAATATTCATTTTTTTTCTATTGTCACTGGCATGTTATAAATACCTATGTACCCGATTATGATGGATTGACAATAACAATATTTCTCGTTAGGAAAGTGATAAGCAACCAAATTTATGTTGACTGTGCCTCCCAGAAATATCGATGAAATTAGGATTATGCTAAACGATATACTTGTTTGTCATACGATTTATACCAATTTTCGGTGGGATAGTGGGAACATTAATTATTAGGGAAAACATATTTTAAAAATGTGCGTTGATACTTAGTATGCATGCGGTGTACCAGATTAGAAATATTAAAGTTACGACTAGCGTAATCTGTACAAACATTTGGATTTGGTTATGAAGGTATAGCGATTTAACGTTTGAAAAGTTATCTGTTATCTTCTGTCATATAAAGTTTACGACAGTCGACAATTCTCCACACCATACCATTATACCAACTATTGCAGCTTATAATAGTTACATTGATAGCGAGGTGTATACGGTGATTCTGGACTTAAGACATTAACAAGCGCTATTTTAGTTATTTTAGTATTTGGCTTTATTTAGTTTTTTTAAGATTTCCGCAGAAATTTGATTAATTATTTTGATTATGAATTAAAATGAGCGAACCTATATTTTAGCCTTTAGGTAGGTACGTCTAATAAAAATAGTTTTCATTAAAGATCTGTAAATAACACCCGACATGGATTATAATAGATTATTATAATATATTAATTATATAATATTCGAAAAGTAAAGTAGAGAAAAGGGTAAATAGTTAATACTTATCTACCTTACACATTTTGTGTATATACGATATGTGTAACTGCGATACAACTTTTTGTGGTCCGATCAACTGTCGACCACGTGCGTCGCAGCCGGGGATTAGGTACCTCCGGGCCAAATGTCTCAAATTTCGTACTGCAAACCTATATTATACTACTAAAAATTAGTGAAAGTCCGGAGCTTGGGACCGGTTTAAAAATCATTTTGATGATTTATTATTGAAAATGATATCAATATCAAAATGTATTAATATAGAAATCAAAACCGGTAGGTATTAAAAACCGAAAACGAAACGGTAAAATAATATGAAATTCAAAATCGAAACCAATATTTGTTAAAAATACCGGTATAATATCTATTATATTATATCATATTTAATTGAAAACAATTTAAAAACTGATAGACAAACGTACAATGTTTTCTATTGGACATCAATACATTATTGGACAATTTTCTAACACCTAAAATGTACGAAACGAGGAGCAGCCTCTTATCTCGCATCTATCGTCGTCGATTTCATCGTGTTGTTACTATAATAATATGCAATAATATATACTTTATATTATCTATGCGATAATCGTGTTTCGTACATACACTATAATATATAATGTAATAATATTAGTAATGTTGATTTTATTTTATTTGAAAGTCTGCAGCAGCTGTTGCACGATGATACATAAATAGCTAATCTGTAGCATATTTTCAGGGAATGGGAGAGATATTTAAATCGTCCTTTTTTATTTGGGTTTAAGGTATTTGATCTATTGCTATTAATATGTTTCTTCTAAAAATTATTTATCTCCGTTAGTTTATGTAAATAAAAAAGAGAAACTGAGATTTCAAGTTAAACGACCGAGGGAACTATATAGAGTTTGTTTAATAAATTAGAAATAGGTAAATGTATATGTAGAGGTATTTTTATAACATTATAAAAATGAAAAGACAGCTCCTTTATGGAAATAAAACACTACATTTTGTTACCTATATATTATTGAGTTAAATTATAAAAATAATCCAAATTTCATTCGGATATCTAAATACGGTACTGCGGATAGATATAAACGGCTCACTATTAATTTTCTCTCTCTGACCCATTTGCATCCTAGAGTGTGGACAAGGCGCATTGCCTATTAAAAAAAATTATAAAGAATTTTATTTTGGAGCGTTTGACTTACATACTGGGGCTGTGTTTTATTTATCATTGACAAATGTGCAGACGTTATATTGGATTAAAACAAAAGAAAGTTTTTGTACAATTAAATGTATTATCATGATTAATTTTTTTTTGAGATGGTATTAATTAGACGAATAAATAATTAATTAAAACGATATTGTTGCAAACCCTGAAACCCTCGTATATACTCACAGCGCGCGCTCAGGTGGGTATATTACACGACACGCGCCGTACACGCGCACCATCACTTATGCGCACCGCGGAGCATGTTTACAATAACAATACCGAATAACGACATGTACCTATACAATATAATATTATTATAATATAATATAATACAATATAATATAACATAGTTTTTTTCGTTGTTGTCTGTTTATTATTATTATTATTTAACTCCGAGTCCTTGATTTCCTGCGAGCATACGCCGAGTTCCTTGAACCAAATTTCCTCACACGCATAGGTAGGTACTTGCACACACGGACACGGTATACCTAGGTAACCTATAAAATACATAATATTATGTGTATCATACGCGTGTATGATTATGTACGCATGACGCATTGGTGTAGGTAGGTAGGTACGCGTGTGTGTACAGTCGACCGTCGCTCCTATACCCTCGGTGTCATCAACTGCTGGCGACCGCGACCGGCGTCGGTTTTGCGCGCCACCACGCCGGTATTTAAATATTATTGTTGTTATGACAGCGATAATGATATATAAATTATAAAATCACAATCGTGCGCGAGTTTTTTCCACCCACAATTATTATTATCGAACGCATATCATCCGCGACTATATGCCGTATACTAGGTAACTATCTATTTATCGCCGCCGCCGCCACCACCTCAGAGTTTATCGTAATATTAATTCCTACGACGGTATCGTGCGGTTTTTCGTTGCCAGCGCAGTATAATACACGGTCGTTCTCTATAACATCACCCCGGAAAACTAAATTTAAGTCTTCCGCCAAACGAGGATTGCGAAATATTATTATTACCCACCTGCAATTAGGTATATCTTGCACCTTATACTTTATAATATCATTGTTACTTTTTATTCTTGTTGGTATTAGCCAGTCGTATACTAGTCACTAGCCGATGGAATCGAAGATCGAGCAACATCGTCGTGCGTAATCGATCGGCTCCGTCATGGCTCACAACACGGAAAAATGGGCTGAAGAACAGGAGCCCAACTCGTTTCTCTTGGGCGAAGACCGCAGTGCGCAGCCTGGGTTTGTCAGGCAGAACCGTCGGCAATCCGGTAAGACGACTTTACGATAGTAATATTATTATATTTTCATTAGGATTAGCATAGGCGTGCGCACAGTGCTATCGACTTGAAATTTTTTGGGCATTGAAAATTTGAAAATACGTATAATATTGTATAATATTATGTTTAATAATATGTATATTTTATAATCAATATCAGTGGTGGTTTGTCGTAATTTGAGATTATTAGTGATATAGCATTTTAGTAAATCCCCGTCGCCATCCCACCATCTCAGAATCGACCAGAAATTGGAGCCATCGCACGCCTATATTATTATTATTATTATTAGGATTTATAGACGCGTACCTATTGTACTATTTATTTACTATAATGTATTTACCCTCTGCAAATTGTGATCCACTCACGGATCTTGATTCCAAATGGGATTTATTAGAATATTAGTTCGATAGCACGATTACACGAGATAACACTGACTTTATTGTCGTATGTCGATCTGATCATATTGATTAGGTTCCTACAATAGACAATAGACATAATGTTTTTACAGTTCTATTCAAATGATAAATCTCGTTAAATTTAAAAACTCAAGTTTTAAACTTGTCTTGAAATAAACAAGAGACAATATTATTTTTTTATTTTCATAGTAATGTGTTTACCTGTAATAATTATTATATTAGCTTTTATTATTATATTGTGTTAGTTTATTGTCTTGTTTTTGGATATAATTTAAAAAGTACCTTAGTTAGTGCCATGAATTCTAGTTATAACATCGATTTTAACATTTATTTTTATGTCGTGTACATAAAAACCATATATGTATTTAGGAATTTGAATATTCTAAGAATGGATATTTTTTACATCTTAGGTTTATACTTAAAGAATTTAATTCCTTGTCTCTATAGTTTACTTTTCTGACCATTTAAGTAAAATTACTCAAACCATTTTGAGTTAAGCATTTTAAATGATGAAGAAATTATAACAATGTTAAAAATGGGATTCTGTACATTTAAAAAATATTAATATTTTTAAAAATAAAAAATTATAACCAAGTGAAGAAATTAATTTAATTAAAATTATATGTATCTATAAAGTAATAGCCGTATGCCAGGAAAATATCTCGGTACAATAAATAGGTAGTGAAGTTTTATTTTGAATTTGTAAATACAGTTTATAACTATCAACTTTCAATTGATTGATGTGTCACGTAAACATTGTGGAGCGTTCGCTTGAGATACTAAGAAAAAATAAATTATTTTAAGTTAAATATCTTCTTAGGGCCAATAAATATAGGCATCGCCCCAACTAAATTCACTTTTAAAGTGATGAATCTATTAGAAAGTTAGTATTTCCAACAAATACATATAATAAAAATATAATATAATACTATGAATTTTTGATTTATTTATTCTAATCACGCATCACATTTAACTGTTGTGTTATGAAGAAAATAATTTATTCGAGTGAAATTGCAAGCAGTACGTTTTATTGAGATTCTATAATATAATATACTTGTGTACAGTTATAAATTATAATATATTTTCTAGACAACAATTTATAATTTAAGTCCGAATCGTTTGTGCATTCATATCCGTAATTAATGACAAGGATAAACGCACCAAACACCTTATATTCTTATAACAAGTCGCGCCTTTTTTAGCTACCGATCGCTTGATGTATGGCGAAGTTAGAGTACCTATTATTTACTCATCGTTGAGCGTACTTTTTGAAATAAATTTCCCATTAGTTTAATGAGCATCTATATTCTAGGAAGTATATACGAGTTATGTCCCGGAACTCGGTGCATTGCTGAGTGTTTATAGGGATCTATGTGGTATGTACACACATATGGTACACGATATGATTACCTATGGTACATAATAATACCTACAAATAAATAATAACTTGTCTCCTACTTACACGGTTATGATTGATTAATTTACAACGGGTGCACGATGTAAACACCGTAGTACAGCATGCTTGTAGGCACCTAATACATCCTATGTCTTCAGGCACGGGGGCAAACCGGTTGCACAGTGTAGTTGTAATATATATTATAATTTTCGAAAATTGTATTAATTAAGGAGTGCTTCCAAAAATAATGAATTATTGTTCTAGAATTTTGAGTGTAGGCAGAGGCCGTTGTCTATCGGTACACTACGAGCCTAGGGATACTTTTTCGGCAGTGTAAACCTATCGGTTGTATTTGATTCCCCTTTGTACAGTGATAGCCAAATCGACTCTTGATTGAGCGTCATATCGGGATCTACAACTGTTGTAAGTTGTATCGGTGTAGTCAATTGATTTTTCCATAGATTTCTGTCATGATACTACATTGTGTAACACCTATAGGTATACAGACATTTCGTGGATTCTTCAGGTGTTTCCGAGTCACTCAGTTCATCAAATTTTAAGCCATATAAATGTATATTATTATTAATACAATGTCTGGTAAACTCAGGTTATGTTTTAAAGTTCAAATTATTTAAATAAAATATCAATTTAAATACATTAAATGACTTTGCATTTAATTTCTTTTGTTTTTAAGCGTACACATCATTACATCAAGTCTGTTGTTTTCAATCTGCCTACATATAACCTTGTCATTGTTTACAAATTTATTATTTCAATCTAAGGTAGCCTATACGTATTTAACGAAAATCTATAGTATATAGCTATAAAAATAAGTGAATAAAAGAACGAATTTTCTTTTTGAATTGACCTACATTGAGTAACTTTTTGGGACCTTTAAATTTGTTCTGCAACCTTGGTGTCTCGTAAATAATAGTTATCAGCTATGACCATTAATATATGGTAAAATCTACTAGAAATAGCCATATATTTTTAAAAACAATAAAGTAATAAAAATAAAGCAAATCTGTGTTTTTTGCAAAACATTAATTTATATCTATGCGTATAGTGTCTATAAATTATACCATGTAGGTATACACTACATAATATTGCATACAAGAATAATGTATACACACTACACACGTTATGTACTTAAATGCCATAGTTTTTTTGAAACTGAATTTTTTTTTCTTGATTTATATAAGATAAACTTATTTTTCTTAAATTATTTAGTATCTATGTTTTAAAAGTACATAGGTGCCTAAAAATGCATAACAACTTTTGTTGAAAATATATGTTATTTAACATCTAAGATTGAAACTTTGTATTTATTAAATTTAAAGCTATCTGAATTAGATACCATAAAAAAATAGAAATAGTTCTATTTATGTTCGTAAAAATTATAATATAAATACATATTTAATAATTAGGAATTACATTTTAACATATGATTTTATGGATTATTTAAATCAGTTTAATTACGTCTTACTGAAGTTTTAAAAAGTAGTAATGATAGTATGAATTTAGTGAACATTTTAATTTATGTCTTAAATCAAGGACAGAATTTCTAAAACTAAAATATATAGAAAAAATGTTTAATATTAACTCCTAAGTCCTAATTGTTAATTTCATACATATTTTAATTTTTAAAACATAACTTGAAAAAAATGTATTTGTTAAAATACAATTATAATATATAGGTAGCTTTTTTCTATAGGTGAAATACTGGAATTGGAGCTATATATATTGTTTCGTGATTATCATAAATCTTGACGCCTTTAAGGTTACGTCTATTGACGCGACCGTTAATTTCGGATATTGGCCATGAACACGGCAGTGCAACTTTAGTCTTTACCCGATGATAAGGCACTTCGAGCGGAACCAACGAACATGGTATCGTTTGGATTATTTCTGTCCTTGACATTGATCTCGTAATAGCAAAAAAGGTCACCGCCGAGGATCTATTAAAATAAAACCGCAATATTAATTTAACGTTTTCATTTGGTTCCGTTTTGTTATTACATTATGATATTTATAATTTACATATACCTATGTATAGTCAGCATTTGTATTAAGTTGTAAGAACCGACCAGAGACGTAGGTACAACACTAGGTGTTGGTACATTATTCTACAGCGTAAGTGTGTACCTATAACCACACATTTATCGACCTTAATCGGTACGATATTATGAAAATGATATTTTACACGTCTTGCACCTTATAATATACATACATACACCTATACTGCAGTATACGCCTTTCGACGTAGTAAAAATGGTGAAATTGAAAATCATATTAAACCGCATCATGAGCACAACATTGCATTTATATTATCTCGTTATGTAAATCGCACGTGGAATTGGACGTAATCCAAACGGGAAGCGATCACCGACTATACACGAATCACAATATCGTTGTACGATATGGATGATATGTCGGTAATTACTAATTACTACAAAAACAAATGTATATAATATTATGTGTACGCGTGTACCGATGCGAACGGAATTTTGATGATTGGTCCGGCGCGTAATATTTGCATTAAAGCCGCCGCGGATGGAAATACATATTTTTTAGTCGTCGGGTAGTAATAAGTAATAACTATAATATTATGTATGACATACCTTATAATATAGTAACATATAGAACAACACACGTATTAGATTTAGCGACGATCGATACAGAGATTTCTACCGAGCGAAGGATGGCCCACACGGCTTCACAGCCCACAACCCGCGACGTATTCCGTTTGTATGCCTATTGCCTCTACCTATATATAAGTTAATAAGTAATACAATATTATATTATAACGTATCAACGTATACCATTTTTCGTAAACAGGTGGGTGGGTGAGTCGTGAGTGTATTGTAGGTATACTAACCTACTTGTCTTGTTAGTAGTGTGTAATTAGATATGTGTCTCGTGTTATGGTCGCTTAATGTGTATAAAATATAAATATATATATATATATATACATTAAACAAACATGTATTGATGAATGTGTATACACCTATATATATATATATTATATAATGCGTAACGGAAATTCTTGAATAAAGAATAAAATGAAAATATACATTGACATAATATAATATTATATACCTATAGCTTATATTTTCAGTGGATGATTACTGTGACAGAGTAGAGGCATAATATATAAATAGGTAGACAGTGTTGTTGGTGTGTTTCGCAATTACGATAATACATAGTATGTACATACAGCATCATATTATTACATATTCGGCGACTATGACCATTGGCTGAATTGATTTAGCATACGTTTACGGTTTAACTTAATTTACATTGAGAACATAGTATACAAATTATAAACGATTAATAAATTAACTTAATAATGAAGGTAATCATTTATCATACATTTTAAGTTGTCCAGGTGGAGAACTTCTGACAGAATGTTGGATATTCCAGCTTCTCGTCTCTCCGTTTTGAATGTAAGGCATTCAGTTTTTATATTTTTGTGCATCGTTTTGTACGACCAACCGGTTAATGCGACTAGGCACGTGGTCCCTTTGATATCGCATCAAGCATTGATGTCTACTGTATATATAGTATTATAGCTGCGATCTGGACGTCCTTGGCCGGGAAGTCACGATTTTACCTGCAGGGTGATCGCCGTATGCTGTTTGTAGGCGTGTTGCACACGTGGTATACACATTTTGTGTTGTATGTTTTACGTGTTTTCTATTATTTTTATAGTAATTAATTTACGTGAATCGGCCGCGACGATGATGTATCCATGAGGTACCCACGATACGAGACTACTGCACGACTGCGCGTGGGCCGTTTTAGCTCCGAGCGTGTAATGATAGGGGCCAGGATGTTGATGATCTAAATTATCCAAGAAAATTAAATTAAAACATATATAGAAATCTACATGTCCCGGCCGTTAGTAAAGATTAATAAATTGTAGTAATATAAATTGTAACTTTTAAGAGTTATAAAAGTAGGCACCTAGTCATATTAATATTGTGTATTTTACATAATATAGGTAAACAAATAGGTATTATTGAATAGGTATGTCAGTCTTGAAAAAATACCAAGTTCTGATTTTTTATGATATGTTAAACACTCATGAAAGTCATATTTTTAATTTTAAGATCTTTTAGAAGGACATGTTATTATTTTAATTGTTGTCGTTATTTTAGTAACTTCCTCGTATATTCACTTTAAGACCTATTTATTTACTTATTGTTACACACTTATACATCTTAATGATTTCTGTGAAGAACTTTTATGTTGTCATTATAAGTGTGTAATACAAACGTGCCTTTAATATTGTTATAAATGCCTGCAATCTGAATTACTTTGACGATAATTAATATATTTAAGTTTTTTAGTTTTTAAACTAAATGCAAAAATATAGAATTAATGAACTAATAATATATAATATATATAATATATAATTGCCAATTTAAATATGTTTAATATATATTGTATACATTTTGTTATTTAATACAATTTAATAATTTTTTGAATAAATTAAATTTCACAACACTAGTAAATATGTTATTCTGACACCTATATTAAATTTAAATAAACGTTCACTGGGAAATGCAATACCCGTCCGAACTATAGCTATACAGGTAATAGGTACTCTTTTTTTGTTGATAAAAATATAAAATGATTGGAGCCTTGGAGGTACCTACGATAAAAATATATAGCTATGATTAAATAAATGAATTATAACTTTAGGTTTGTGTAGTACATACCTACTGACAAACAATTTACTAAACATATTCAATTTTTTTTTTTTAATATCTTTGATTCATTTTATACCTTTACATTTTTAAACTAATAATTATTATTAATACATACTAATATTGCTTGGTGAATGTTGTAGAACTACGTTGAATTATTTAAATTAAATTATATTTAAGTAAGTATACACGAAAAGAAATTAAAAAATAACTTTAAATTAAGTATGATGTGTATATAATATATTGATATGTATAATATGAAATTATGACTTTAACAAAATATTTCAGAGTACAATAAGTCAAAAGTTTGCCGTCACTTAATAAATAATAATTATATATTTTTTATTAAAGGTGCACAATATAAAAATAAACATTCTCTTTTATTTTATAGTGTATGGTAATACATATATTATACAGTAGATAGGTACATTGACATAATATAATATAATATTAAGAATAGCGTAAAACACTAAAATTCAATGCAATAATGAATTAACATTAATTATTCAAATTATTATTAAATTATCCAGATAATATTATTATGTAGTTTAAACGTATAAACTAAAATGTAAACTTAAATGTACTTTATTTTATTAAGTACTTATTATATCATTATGCTATTATTTTAGTACTGAATTTGAGAAATTTTCAAATAATAAAAATACTAAAATAATGTATTTTTAATCATATTTATAATATTTTATAATATTGTCTTGAATTTTATTATTAAATAAAAAAACCATACACTTAAAGTAAATAATACAATATATTATTATGTTATTATTCATGAATCATACAACATATTTGTAATTTCTATAAAAAATGTCCAAAGCTTGTTCTTAAATTGTAGGTAATTATGGAAGTTATGGAAGAATATATATAGATATTATATTGTACACATCATAGGTAACCTACGTATTGTGTTTACAAAAAAGTATATAAAGATGTGCATCCAAATGTAGTCGTCTTGTCGTCTGGACCATTCTTGTACTTCTTATTTGTATGTTTTTATCTCTTTTATATTTGAAACTAAATCAACTTGTATAAATATACCTACAATATTTTTTAATACACAGTACGCTAGTACCTACTATTGATATGGCTATAATTATATAATTAAAAATGTATTAAAAATACAGCTATTTTATTTAATCGTATGAAATTTTCATGCTATTTTCTATTTTAGTATTTTACTATAAACTAATTACAATTGTAAGTGTTGCCAGTGTTGGTATGTTTTTATATAATATATTTAGCGCTTTTCACCTTAAAATGTATTTAATTAATAACTAAGTAACTAACATAATATATATGATATTATATACATAATACAAGAAATAATCTTTAAAAGCATGTTACATTCAAGCTGATTATAACATTTCATATATTTTATAAACCATACATGAACACTGAACTTGGAAATAAAAGGATAAAAAGTAGGAATGCACTGCATTTTAATCAATGGTCTAGTCGTCTCACTACCACGCTCTGCTGGCACATATCAGTATAGATATTAATATACTATTGTCTATTTTCATTATACATTTGAAAGGAATGATAAGTTATTACATTTAAAAAATGGATCTTACTTATAACATAACTCAATTATCAGAAATGCAAAAATTATTTACATTATCGTCGAGATATGCATACCTACATTGTTTTAACGGTTTTTAGTATATACATAAAAAAAGCATAATAATAATATAGAGATCCTTGAAATAAATGTTGTTTACCTCTTGAAAGAAATGCTCTATTATTTTAATTTTATAATACGGTATTTGATATTTGTTTTTATTGTTGTAAGGAAGTAAAGGAATTCATGGGATGAAAATAATATGTATTTTACTTGTTTCTTGCCAATCAGAGTGATATTTTATCAAACTCGTATGCTTTTTTCGATGGTTCTGTAACGCTAAAAGGACGGCCAGTCAACGGACATCGGTAAGATGACAACGCAATGGCTGAAAGCAGGTTTACAGTAATCTTGTTTTCTTAAAAGTATCGATGCGAGATACCTACTGTAGTCTGGTCTATAGAGCAATTTTTTTAATCTCTTACTGGTACTATTAATGAAATTTAATCGTTTGTAATGCAGTGGCAGATCCAGGGCTTAATTTGGAGGGGGCATGGGGGGGGGGGCCAAAAGTAAAAAAAGGTTGTAAGATTGGTCTACAAAAATTGACTAAAACACAGTGCCAATACAAAAAGAAAATCTATGGTGTTGGGGGGG
>NC_042494.1:134799950-134814294 GCF_005508785.2 Acyrthosiphon pisum
CCCTGGATCCCGCCACTGTTGTAATGTGAAGCACTCTATGTATCAATCATAATTATGCGTAGGTACCTAAAACAGTTATTCATGTTAGTCTATTTTTAGAAAGTTTCTATATACCTAATAAGTAATCAATTCCAAGAAACCACTGAACCGTAGTAATCAATGTAGTAAGATCACGAATACAATAATACCGACAGGTGACAATAATTTCCTATATATCGTCTTTTTTTTATTAAAAAGTACATATAAAATAAATAAAGTAAAAATATTTGGTTACTGTATACGTTACGCTTGATTTAGTGGTTGAATTCAGCACTGTCCGGATTTTTTCAAGTGAAACGTGTGTACAAACTATAAATATTGTCATGGATGTTGCGTCAAAGTTGTTTGTTTGTTAATTTTATTTTAATTTCACTTGGGTTATTAAATTTATTTAAGATTATACGCAAGAATTTAGGTTATGATGTAATAGTATTGATAACTAGGAGTGTTGTTGTTTTCCGAAGGATGCGAATGTCAAAATAAAACCTAGTAAGAAAATTGTTTTATAGTTAAATTTTACGAGTTTCTTATTGGAAAACGTGACGATAATTTAATCTAGTATAGTGGCAAGTAAAACATGATTTTTGAAATAGTACTGTACTACTGTGACAAAACTGTTTTCTACGAACTATTACCACTGATCACTCTATAGTGATAAGCTATAATTTGATATAATACATATTTTTCGTTGATGTTCAAAGTTCAAATACAGTTTTTCGTTAATCTTTATCTGCGAGATTGACGATTACGAGTTTACAGCACCGTATCAAACAGATTAATAGTTATACCTATTGAAAAGTAAGCGATGTATCTGAAACAAATTAGTGTTAGTAAGTACCTAAATACTTAAAAAAAAAAAAAAAGGTCATTCAATGTATTGTGGGTCACCAAATTTTAAAAAATTCTCAAAATGGGTCATACAATAAAAAGTTTGGGAACCTCTGCTATAGAGTTTTGAATTTTTGATTGTAGGTACTATATAAACAAAACGCTTATCATTTACACTCATATTTTTACATTAAATAATTCTAAATTAATTTTTTTAATATGATAATTTTTTTTATTCTTAGTTATTACTTATTTTAATAACTTTTTATGATATGAATTATTAATTTTAAAAATAATCTGCATATTAAAAATGTTAAACGCAAAAGTTTCAATTTTCTTTGTTTGGCAATAATGTGCAAACTATTAGAAACAATGTACAAAATAAATCAGTAAACTTTAATTTATGTTCAGTAATAATAAATGCAAGTTAAAAATGAAATAAATCAAATGAAATAAAAAAAATAGACTTCAAAAGTGGCAATATACATTATGCTTACAATTAATTACCGACGGTCGTATATTAACTGTGAACACAATACAATTATGACAGCTAGACAGTGATTAAATGTCATGAAAACATATTTAGTGATGCTACTAGGTTCTGTTATTAATCAATAATTTGAAAAGATAGAATTAACTCATAAAAAAAAACATTTTGATTTGTTTATTTTTCATTGGTGTTTATTAAAACATATTTGGTATAAACTTGCAACGTATCAATATTTTGGACGATTGTATAATATTTTTAGGAACACATTTTTTTTTGAATTAAGTATACACGCATCATATACCTAGTAAAGAATTCATATTATTAATTATTATGCTGACATAATTTTAAATAGGCGTAGGTAGGTAATACAATTTTAAAGAAATAAAAAGTCACAATTAGTATTTTTTCAAAATGTATGTCAATATCGATGATATCTTTAAATTGATTGTGTCATGCACAAATTAATTTATAGTAGGTACCTATTTAGTACCTCATAATATTTTTTTAATTCAGGAACATTTTTTTCAACAACTCATTACTTACGTAATATAAGTTTATAACAGTATTTGTGTGCACCTGGACAAATTTTAGGCTTCTCAATTATTATTCAGTATTATTGGTTACAACTTATATCTTATAAGTTATAACCTTTTATATAGTGCCTGTACACAATGATTATAAATAAGCAAATCACATGTGTTATAGAAAATGTAGAACTGTAGCCATTAAAATCTACTTATGCATTAAATTTAGTGTACTTAACAACGAGTAGGTACAAAGTTTCTAATGGAAAATATTGATATTTACGTTTTTTGTTTCTTATTATTTTATATTTCAGCAGTTCAGCTAATATTAAATTCCTACTCAATTGGGAGTTATAGATTTTTCTTTTACGAGTTTTCTTGATTTTGGAAGTGTTAAAACTTATAAGCGTGAGTTTCTAATTACTACTATGTGAAATCGGTAAAGTTTTAAGACTTAACCTAACCTTAGAAGTAGGTATATTTAACCTATGATATTCCTAATTTATAATTATTATACTCTGTGTTCCTAAATATTGTTAAATAACTTGAAGTATAAAATGTAATTATATAGAACGAAAAGTATAAATAAAAATACTCTATAATGAATAATGATATCATAGTAAGTATTCAAAAAGAATATAAATTATATTATTATTATTAATTGAGTGATTAAAAAAAAATTGATTATCTTGTAACTTTGAATCCAAAATAATATAAATATGTATTTCAGACTAGGTTAGGTGGTCTAAGACATTAAGTGATATAGATATTATCAAATAAAACAAAATATATATTAAACATAATAATAATATTAGAGTTATGATAAAGTATGTGTTACTTTCAATATATTTTCAGTTTCTTAGTTTTATAAAATGTTTTAAAAGATTTTAAGTATCTATAAAATCCTACCAATAAGTTATAACAAATACATTTTTGGTATAGTAATACGACGCAAACGCATACAAATATTTATAACGACTAATCGTTTCATTTGATTTTGCTTAATAAGTTAAACGAAAAAATATTTAGGTTCATTAATGATATATTTCGGATGTTGTATCGGTTCAAGAAACGACAAGTTATTTTTATTCAATTATTTAAATAACTGTGGCGTGGTGTGGCACAAGGGCTAAAATAACAAGTTCATAAAAAATGAAACAAGGAACTACATACGGCTGCGACGTGTCGATATTTATGATGGTAATCGTCGTTAGTCTATAATTAATAGTATATCGTAATACGATAAAATATTTTTATTAACCATTTAAATAAAGTACGTGATATGCAAAATAAATTACAATAATAATAATTGCATAACTTGTTAATTAAAAGAAAAAATATACCTATGATTCATAATGTATTTTATTTATAATAATATTATCTTTGTTGTTTTGTTACTATACGAACGCCTTACTGAGTGAGAACGCAATTTAATGTACATTGACTATTTAAAATTATTGTTAGCTGTATGCCCGTATAGTGAATATGATACCTAAGGTGAGTTATGCAATTTGAAAATATAATGTCCACAGACGACAGACTCATTTAAAATACCTATTTAAACGATATATTATTTAATTAAGTTAATTAAATGTCACGTTGACATATTTTATGTATACGTATATACGTTTAGTTATGTGGGTATCTAATAACATTGAATTATGAACCTATTTATAAGCTAGCTAAGGTTAGCAAACCTGTTCTTTTTTTGCACCACAAACCTATTAAACGAAATCATATTATGTGAATCTTAAAATCATTTTGGCAGCTTATAACCTTAAAATTAGTTATACACTAGTCACTAATCGCGAGTATGTGTTGACTGGTGAGCAGTGTAAATTAAATTTTACAACTTCAATTTTTACGGACATTTATTATACGTACACGGTAAATTCATTACGTCACGTGACGTCCATTAGACTCGGATTTATTAGACTGTTTTTTTACAATAGTAGTTATATTAAACTTATTAATTATTATACTTCAGTGCTTACACCCCACCACGTGTAATAAAATATTAATCTGTGGTTTCTGAGTGTTGCCTACTGTGGTCGGCGTCGACTTGCCGGTGGTTATACCGCTATTAAGTAAAATGGAAAATGTTTACAGTGCAAGGAAAATGTGTCGAGTCTTGAGTGGGCTCATAAAATATGAGAAATATAATCGTACAATTTTAGCGATTGCCTAAATAAATATTATCCAATCTGGGACGACGTGGGACATGACATTTTCTTTTCACTGCTCTACGAGGTGTTGAGGTGGTGTTCTTGGACTTAGCAAATTGGTTGAATATTTAATTCGTGATTTGCCACTGCCAACAGCCAACAGCCAACAGCCAACGACTATAATTTATAATACTTTCTACTGATGTATTTGAATTTCACATTTACACGATCCAAATATGTACAGATATCAGGAAAGCTCTTTTGATGAAAATGTTCAATTATTATTTTAATAATATGCTATACATAATATTTAATACTTGTTTTAAAGTTTGTTTAGTAATAATAATAATAGTACCTATAAGTTGTTACTTGCCACTCGTGTAGGTACTATAGGCTACTAGCTATATAGAAGTTACCTACTAATTAATATACCTCGCTCTACTTCTATCTATATTATTACTATTAACGTTTTTTCACAATAAATTACTTTCAACCAACGCAAAGTTCTTCAATAATTAACGAAATAATAGTCGAATAATTATATGTAACGAACATAATCATCAATGGAACTATGGCTTCACTTTGAGCAAGATAATCAATTTGTTAGCATTCAATTATTTTTTTGCAAAATTTCATAATATTACATTTATTAGGAATATTTAAATCGAAATATTTATTTAAATTTAAATTTAAATTGATTTTTAAGTTAAAACTAACCTTGCTCGTAGGATAATTCTGGCAGTATACCTACTTGCATTTATTATTGAAAAATGCAGTTTAAGCTCTTGAAACAACAAAAACGCAAAATGGAAAACAATTAGTTTATAATACCTAACGCATAAAAAAAATGATTCGTATACTCTGATTAATTTTAACCACGTAAATAAAATTGTAATTATATGTTTTGGTTTATTTATAAAATATAATTTATGGGAATGTCATGATATGTGTATTGATTACTAAGCAGTCTAGCGGGCTTAGTTTGTGCCATAAGCCGTTAGATAGCGCATGAATTACATGGATGTACAACAAGCTGAAATTAAAACATAGGATTATAATATATAATATTATTATTATTATGTGAAAATAATACGAATAAAATATTGAATGATGCAAATATAAAATACGACAAAACTTTCCAGAATAAAATTAATTATTATACGCACACACAAGAATATGTGTTGCGTAAATATTAATATATTAATCACTGCTATGTGAAGACATAAACAATTATTGTTTTCAATTTGCTTGGAATTATCATACATTCATACTTAAATATAAATTGTTAAATTAAATTATCGTTGCAATTCAGTGATAGCACATTTTTAGTATTAAATATTCATTAATGCAATTTATAGTATAAAAATATTTAATATAATCTATAAGGATTAACGTTTATACTGAAGTTGTAATTATAAAATATCACTTTTAAAATATTACCTATTTAAAATTTTAAAATTTTAAACATTATAAAAAAAGGAAAACTAATTATTTGTATAAGTAGTCGTACCTACCTACACATTTTAATAGATAGTAATTAATTACATTTAGACATTTATTATAGTCATTCTTAAAATTGCTTAAAAAAATTATTTTTTGGTCACATTTTAGATTTTGAAATATGAATATATATTGATTTTACAATAATGTATGTAAACTTTTTGGATCAGTAAGAATTTTGAGCGTGGTTTCCAGTAGAAAACTGTGCCTGATTGGTACATTATGGTGGTCAATTATAAAAAATGCACTATACTTTTCAAAATAACACTTAACATTTAAAATAAACTATGTACAACTTTCATACTTTTTAGATTCTGAGTGGAACGATGAATGTATTGATTTTACAATGATGTGTTTTTTTTTATTATTTATTTTTTTTTTGTGTCTGTCATCACCTTTTAGGACAGTAAAAGTGCTTGCATTTTCTTCAACAGTACCTTTTTTGATAGGAAAGTGAATCTAGTTGGTAGACTTTAGGGGGTCAAAAGTAAAAATTGTCCAATAGTTTTCAAAAGCGTCGTGAAAAACAAAAGAAAAATTAAGGAAAAACGGGAATTTTTACGCAAAATCTGTTTTCGAGAAAATTGATTTTAGTTTTTGGTTTAACTTTTAAACGAATGACTGTAGATACATGAAATTTTCACTGGTTGTTTATATTTCCATTTTCTATACATGACAAATTTTTCAAAATATCAATTTCAGTTTCCAATTTAATTAGTTTTTTTTTTCTATGAATGTCAATAAAACTTTATTTGTTGAGTAAAAATACTTGAAAATTTAATACAAGGCTCCTACTATATTGTTACAATGACATTTGAAAAATATTAAAAATCCTTAGTCACAGTTTTTTTTTTATTAGCATTTAAAGTTCAAAAATTAACAAAATATGGATAAATCACGAAAATTACCTAATTATGTTGAGTTTATAATTCGTAAAAATTTTTCTTTTTAGAACTAAGATTTTTAAATGTAATACAAGATTCCTTATAGGATAATCTACCTTTATCAAAAAAAAAATGTCTATAAGAAACTCAAATTAAATTTTTATGAGCGTTTCAAATTCATATTTTTACAACATTCGATATTCACTCGATTTCTTACGTAACGATTTTCTTATTTTGTTGTAATTAAAAAACAAGAGACTGTAAAAACTTGAAAATTTCACTGAATGTTTATATTAGCATTTTCTATATACGATAACATTTTGAAAATAATTTGACTCTTTTTGAGCTGTTTACGGACATTGTAAGTTTTCAATTTTTTTAGTTTTTTTTAGTTTTTGTTTTAAATTTTGACAAAATTTATCAAATTTAAAATTGAATAATTATTTTGTAGTTAAAAATTTATAAAATGTTCAACTTTTATATCTAAGGATTGAAAATTTAAAACAAGATTCCAAGTAATTATTTAATTCTGTTACCAAAAATTCTAAGAAATACATAAGCACAGTTTATTTTTATAGTCGTTTTAAGTTCGAATTTGGACGAAATTACATATTAAAAAACCTGGAATAACTATTTTAGTTATTTTGTTATGATTGTATAATATTATTCGTGGGTACTTGAAACTTCTAAAGTATACTATTATATATCTATGATAGTACCACGGTTTATTGTTGATGTATAACACGTTACCTAATGGATATTGTGACATGATTAATTTGGAATTTATTATTGATACCTATTATAGATACATTTTTTTTTAATACTATGGATAAGTATACCTATAATAGGTATGTCTAATACCCATGACTGACAAACCGTCTCCGCTCAGAATCGTTTTTCTTATACACTGATATTATATCATTGAATTCAAATTTAATACTATCCATTATACAGTGACCTACTTGTAAGTTGTAACCTACTGTACAGCAGAGCGACATCCACTTACCCACCTTTTTTTACTTGGTCGGAGGGACGGACTAAACTAATACCCAAAATAATTTTTATTTAAATTTGGAGTGGATCTAAATTGTTTTGTCAAAGATAAACCTAATGAATACCTAGGAATTTTACATTTTTTAATATAAAAATATTTTTCATCCTATCTACGGTTTTGACTAGTAATGTTTAACCTTTTTGACTCGCGATCCACTGTTTTTGATACAATATTTTCACGACTCGTGTCACCTTTGTAGGCCATAAAATAAAAAAGACTAAGCTGATAATTTTGCGTAATTTCCCGTGCATAAATGTGCCCAAAACATTTCCAAAAAAGTTTCAATAAACATTTGTTTAAGTTTGGAATCACAAGTACCTAAGCTCAATTTATTGACTTTAGTAGACATTTTAACTATCATTATATCTACTGTAAAATAAGGTTCTTCAATTCATTCATAACTTATTCGAATCCATAATTTATAATTTTATAATAAACCAATTTTTTTTTAAACAAAAAAGACTTTTCACGAGCCATTTTTATAGATTACGCGACCCAGGATTTTGTAGCGATACCGGTTGAATACCACTGGCTTAGATTTCCTAATACCTTGCTATTTATTATATTATTGTTTGTTTGTATTTATGTCTAGTTAATAGTTTGAAGATATTATGTACCTACAATAAACTATCTTTGACAACAACTTAGATCCATTCTTAATTTTAATAAAAATTGATTTGAGCATTTGTTTGTAAATATCTGTGAACTAGTGTTCACAATTGACATACCTAGCTAGGTATGCGTCTATATCACAAATTATAATTATTAAGATATTAACACTGATAATTATAAATTTTTTTATTTCCTACCGAAATATGTAGGTACCTAGGTATTATTTCTATCAATAAAAATTTCGAAAAATAATGTGAATATAAAATATAAATCCATATTCACTTACATATTACATAGGCACATATAGTTAAATATATTATATTTGGAAATTTGGAGTAGAAAATTCTGTAACTAAGGTGAAATGTTGTATTGAAAAACTAGGAATTGGTTAAGGGGGGTGTGGGTGGCAAAGTCCCCCACGAGTCTGTGTTGAATAATTTTGCACTTGGAACGCAGTTTATAAATTGTTGGATTGAGCTCCTCTAATTAATAATTCCCAATTCGAGCACTGAAAACAATCCATTAATAAATAATAGTTTATAAAAAGATAATTAGCTTCATTATAATGAAATATTCAAACTAAACTCCAGAAATGTAACAACAATATTATAAGTTTTGGAAACTTACTCTTTTGGAACTCTTAGTGGATCTGGTTTGAGAGAGATATTGTTTGAAACTTTAGTCATTTCTAACAACTCACTATCTATGTTTATAGTATTCTTCTTTTTGTCTAAGTCTTCGGAAACATTAATTTCCAACTCTTCTAACTTATTGATCTTTTCCCATGCAATTTGGCATACTCCAACTAACAAGTTTTTCAGTTTTTCCAAAGTGTGTTGTTCCTAAACAAACTCTTGATATTTTAATATATTAAACATCACGTAATACTTATTAGAAATGCGCAATATAACTAATCAATATGTACTTTTTTTAATTCAATAGATGCAATATCATGGCACAAATCTGCACCACCTCTTTCATCTCTTATACTTAAGCAATGATTTGTAACAGTAAAGTTCAAATTTAGAAATTCTATACATTTTTCAGTTTTTTCTTTTTCGATTTTCAAATCTTTAATTTCTTTTTGTAAGTTTTTATAACCTGATTCAATTAGATTTTTCCAGCGCGTTATTTCAATGCGTCTAAAAATATAAAAATTATTCGTCTATTTCACTGTTTTAAATAAAAGTAAAAATCATCGGGTATTTACCTGTCAAAGATCTTAGAATTTGTACGATGTGTACCCCAATAAGTAGTGATATCTGTATCATTCCTTAACCTCTGTGATTCATATCTCAATACAAATGCATGACGCCTATGTTCATCACAAGATTCTTTTAATTCCGTTATTTTGTAATACCAATCGGACTCTGCTACTTTGGGCACAGGCTTCTCAAAGGTAGCTATAGACATTGTGTTTTGTTTAAATATTCCCAAACGAAAAACTTAAATATCAGAAATATAATAAAACAAAACCAAATATCTATAAGTAGAAGGAATTATTATTAATTGTATTATAAACTCCTCAATGGTATTATCCAGATAGGTTCTACAAAATATGTAGTTAAATTATTGTAAGAAATAAAATGTAGAAAAAATAATTTATATTTTTGGTAAAACTATTGATCAAATAAAACTTTCAAGTATAATTTGTGTTATTGAACAGTGAACACACAAGTAATATACTAGTATATACTAATTATTACCCAATAATAGTTACTATAGCAACAGTCAACAGTTCATGAGACAAAAAACAAATACCATATTTCAGAACAAAGCTGACCATCTGACAGCCATTGGGATCGGACTTCCAAACAAACATGATTACATGAATATTATAAGTTTCAAAACAAAAAAAAAGTGGCAAGTGTGTACCACTTTGCTGCACAGAAGGTGACTACTGTCTAGCATAGACATAATAAACATACAGTGTTGAATTTGAATTCAATGATTTACAATCATTATATATGAAAAACGATATTGAACGAGGATGGTCTGTCAGTCTATATTACTAAATATATTTTATAACATTAATGGTATTAAAGAATTTCTTTTACTGTTCGACATATTTAGTAATACAGTAAGTAGGTTCAATTAATTTTTTCCGAAAAAAATTTCATTTGAAAACGTCATAGTGTGTATAAAATATAATATGTATTTTACAATTTTCATAATTATTTATAATTAAAATTACATTTTATTTTATAATTAAAATATATTACTTAGTACAAAATTACAAAATGTTATCAAAGTTAATGAAAAACAGTCTTAATAAAATGTATTATGTAAAAAGTCTAATATACCAAGGAAAAAAAATATGTATATATTTTCATTACTTCAACAAAATTGAACTTATAAAATTTCATCTTAAATAAGATCAAAATTATATGTTATAGAGGTTTAAATAAAAATATAAAATTTATGTCAGTCTTAATTATATTAGTCATAATGTTTGAGAATCTGTTTTTAACATAATATAAGCTACAGATTTAGTCTTTTTTTGAATACTTAATTTATACATAAAAAGTAAAAAAGTAAAAAATACAATTCAAATTGTGGTTATGAGATACAAATTAACTGTGTAGATTAAACATTATAAAATTGTATTATCATATATATTAGTGTATACTATGTAAAATTTAGTCTTTTAAAAGAAATTTAGTTTCCCAATTTTTAAAATACAAACTTAAGCCAATGAGATATAGTTTAGACTATAATAATAATTTTTTTCTTTTGTTGACCAAAAGTTACATTTATATTACAACAAAAATAATTGTATTACTAAAAAATAAAATAAGTCTTATATTTGGATTATATTTTATACTAATTTTGATAAAATATACATTATTGTATACCCACTATAAGTATATGCATATTATTTGAAATAAAATGAATTATACAATATACTTATTATTATCTAAAACTTAAATATAAATCCCTTTTGTTTCAATGGTTGGTCATATTATTGTATTAACATATCAAACACATAATCATTTAAAGCAACTCAATGGGTTCATCATGCTTACGATTAGTTAAAAGAATTTCTGGCACATCTTCATCGTGACAAGTTTCTGGGCTATATTGGTTTTTCTTAGATATTTCTTTTATGTATGGGTATAGTGAATGCAAAAAGAATAATAAATGTAACAGATTTTTCATAATGAACACTGATGCATTTTGATTGAACACAATCCACATGTACATCCGTATCCCCAAAAAAGGCATTTGAACTAACATTAAATGCATGAAATTATAACATACTGGTTGCGGAAGTCCCATTGGCTTGGTATCAACGTCAGGTTGAGATACATTATACAGTACCCATAATGGTAACATAAAGTTTAAAAAGGCTGTAATGTAGATCAAATACTCCAAGTACCCAATTTTAACGTTTGATGCTATGACTATCGATAATATTTCAACAGAATCAAAAATCTCAATGATACACGCATTTGTCGGCCATTTATCACGATCTACTTGCCGTCCAAAGCATTCAGCACTTATCAACAAATAAAATACAATTCCGGAAACGCCAATAAGCAACTAAAAAAAAAAAAAAACAAATGTAACATTTTTAGATGTATCATATTAGTATATAATAATGGCATAATAGATTATAATCAATAGATAATTTACCTTTAGCATTTGTGGTCCCATGAAATCATCGTTGGAGACCAATGAGATTACATTGTTGGAAAAAATCATTACTATTTTGCTGAACAACACGGTCACATACGTTGCCCAGGTGATACAGTTTAGGTACACGGGATACTTGGCTTTGCATTCAACTAGATCTCCTGTCTTCTTACTACGTTCATATTTGTATTCTCTGTAACAGTTGAGGAAAGTATGGTAGAACAGTAATGTCAACACTATGTTGAGCACCAGGAACAGTGTGTTTGGATATCTGGAGTACCATGTGTCTTGGAAGACAATCATGACATAATAGTCCAGACTGAAGAATTGCAATATCTGTAAGGTAAACAACGCCCCCGCGTCCAAAATGAATATGGTTCGCGTTTTATTCATCTTCAAAATTGTCGAAGGAATCCAGTTTGTACTGCTATGGCACCTATCGGACGGGCAACAGTATAGGAATCGTTGATACAGTCGCAATTTCCTAACAATGTCTAGTTCTTGTCGATTAACACTAGCCACTAAGTACTAAGTAGTAGCCAATAGGTACCTATTACCAAATATTACCAAACATAATACAGGCTTTGCTATTGTCATTTGCCATGACAAAGTCTGACAAAGATATAATGGATCGGAAACGAGCAGCTTATCAGTGGCCTCGAAAGTATGTACAAGTCACAAGAAGCAAATGCGGGGGGGTCGCAATCATAATATTGAGAGCTTACAGCGCCATCTGTATAAAACACGGACTGAGATACAAAATGTGACGCTAAATAAAACCATGGTCAAATGTCATGGTGAAACCATAGTCTGCATAGACATATTATATAAACAACTTGTTGCTTATATATGTCTATGGGTCATGGTTTAAGATAATATATCTAGTTCTATCATAATTTCGACATTTTGACTTTTAATTTCGACCCCCTAATTTATTATTTCAATCTTAGAACCGAATTTTCCTTTTATTATTCAAATTTTGAGATAGGTACTTACTTAGTTTTTACTTATGGTATTATGAAAAGCTGTATTTCGATATAAAGGTCCACTTTAAAATACCAAGAAGAAGCCATTTATGACCTATAGGGGCCTCATCAAACTTCAGACTATAGTGTAAAGTTATTAAAAATGAATGTATTTAATATTAGATACCTACTTACTATTTAGAATTCATAATATTACTATTAGGTATAGGCAATATATAGCATTGGCCAAAAAGTCCAACCATCCCCCTTTTTAAGTTGTGTGGGATCATTGTGTTAACAATGTTAGCCCTCCCTGAAAATTTAATGGATTTCCATTTATGTATTATAGTCGTGCTTAGATGTTTGTTATACCTATTGGCTATTACCTACTCAGAAAAATTTTTAATTTGTTTGGCCGAAACCAATGTAGTACGTACCCACTCAGTGTTGTAAAGTATCTACTTGAGTAAAAGTATTCAATGACTTTTAAAGTACTAAAATACATTTTAGAGTTGTCGAAATTACAATAATTTTTTTTTTTAGTTAGCACTATTACGCTTCCGTATATTACGCAGTTTTTCGACTTTCCGACATTTTCCCATCCCCGTCACTCCTCTATTCCCGTAGTTCGTTAGTTATTAAAGCCGCAGATGCTGCGGTTTGTACGCGAAACCTATCCGTAGCCTTCGCAATCGTAATCGACGCCGGCCGTTGGTCGGTATTATCACTTTTTTCGCCTTTTTTTAATTACCGTTTCTACTCTATTCGTTTAGTTTATTTCTTTTGAAACCCGTGTATATGCGGTTTGTATGCAAATTTTGTTTGTACCTACTCAAAGTTTCGGTCGGTCTTGGTTTCGGCAGGCGGAGGAAGGTCCCTTAAGTTTGGTGACCGGAGTCATTATACTTGTTACTTTTACTAACAATAGTTAAGTTTATTTGTTAGGCCGTCCGTCTGCCTACAATTTTAGCCTCAGGGGTTTGTATTTCTGTTATAATAAATTAGTATACAATAATTATTAAGAGTGTTGTGCGAATGCATAAAAAAGCAGAATTCGAAAACAGCCTTTGTATAGGTATAACTTCAAAATGTAGTCCGGCTATCAAATGTTGATCGCACAATTGTTTTTTTTTATATATTATATTCTTATAACTTATAACTTTTAACTTTTAAGTTATAATAGTAACACGCAATACAAAAACGCACTTAAAAGTTAAAAATTAAAATTAATAATTCTTAATATTTAAATTTTAAAAGGTTAGGTTAGGTTACATGACAGACACACACAAAAAAAATCATTGTAAAACCAATACATTCATTGCTCCGCTCAGAATCTAAAACTAAAAGTTTTTCAAAGCTCTCAATTACAATTCAACTTCAATTTAAAACGTCAATAAGTTGTTTATTAAAAATATTTTAAATAATAATGCAAGTATTGTATTATATCAAATCATCTTCACATCGAATAAATTCACCAATATCGGCTTGATTGAAACAAACTACAGATAGTGGATCTGTGTGCTTACATTCAGTAGTATTTTTTGCTGCAACACCAAAACCCTGAAATATAATAAAATATTTAAAAAAAATTATTAAAAAAAAAAAAAAACAAACAAAAATGATTATTGCAGACACAATGTATGTTTC
>NC_042494.1:134814344-134830542 GCF_005508785.2 Acyrthosiphon pisum
AAAAGTGTAAAAATTAATACAAGGCTCCTGATACATAGCTACAATAGCAGTTGAAAAATATTAAAAATACATAGGAATAATTTTTTTTTTTATAAGCATTTGAAGTTAAAATGTTGACAAAATTTATCAAATTTAAAATTGAATAATTATTTTGTAGTTAAAAATTTATAAAATGTTCAACTTTTATATCTAAGGATTGAAAATTTAAAACAAGATTCCACGTAAATATTTAATTCTGTTACCAAAAATTCTAAGAAATACATTAGCACAGTTTATTTTTATAGTCATTTTAAGTTCAAATTTGGACGAAATTACATATTAAAAAACCTGGAATAACTATTTTAGTTATTTTGTTGTGATTGTATAATATTATTTGTGGGTACTTGAAACTTCTAAAGTATACTATTATATATCTACGATAGTACCACGGTTTGTTGTTGATGTATAACGCGTTACCTGATGGATATTGTGATGTGATTAATTTGGAATTTATTAATAATACTTATTATAGGTTAATTTTTTTTTTAATACTATAGATAAGTATAACTATAATAGGTATGTCTAATACCTAGACTGATAAACCGTCTCCGCTCAGAATCGTTTTTCTTATACAGTGATATTATATCATTGAATTCAAATTTAATACTATCCATTATACAGTGACTCGCTTGTAACCTACTGTACAGCAGAGCGACATCCACTTACCCACCTTTGTTTTTGATGAATATTATAATAGCTAAAAAAATTGTGTTTTCATTTTAATTGATCATCACTGTTAAAAGTTAAAAAATGGTTTTATCGTTAATGGATTTTATTTTGGAAAGCATTTGTTAATGCTATATTAGTATACTTTAAAATTAATGTTTTAAATGGTTTTGTATAATAAACAAGTGAAATAATAAGAAAAACCTAAGAAAACCTGATGTTATGAATGTTTTTGACGCGGATAAATATAATGAAATTAAAATCACCCATTTTTAAGAGGGTGCATTTTTAATGTGAAAATAAAAAGGAATTTCATCAATATACATATGCCTGTCGATTACATTGTTTTCGATTTGTCCTGAAAAATAATTAAAAACAGATATTTTAATAAGCATTCATGGCTTTTAACTATCAACAACTGGCAAATTTTTTTTGTTTTTTTCTTTCGAAGTTCCGAAATAATTGAAGTTTATCTTACCATAATGACGATGATTTCTTCGTCGTAGTTTTATTACTTGTATAATGTATATACACACCTTTTATGAAAATTCTATCGCAATAGTTGATTTTTGTTCGTCGTTAGCGTTTAGGCGATGTTGCTGTTAGTTGAAAATTAGATTTATGGTTAAAGTTTTGCAGCACGGGGTCGTGTTAAATTAAAAGCAAAATTTACACTTTTCAATCGCTTGGTTGTGTTTTTCATTTACGCGTTAATATTGAAGTGAAAAAAAACCCACTGTTGACGTTTTTGACAGGATCTGCTAGCGTCAATTTCGGCAATAGCTATGGCTTTAGAAAAAGTTAATTTTCCGACAGCATTATGACAACGAGCCGCAATGGGGGACGGACGTTATCTACCCTTATAATCTGTGACGACGGGGTTTATTATCATTATTATTTTTTTTATGCGGACTCGTCTGAGTAGTCGCTGGTTGTATTATAATAGCCGAAGGGTCTCTTAATTGATATTTATACGGTTTATGTCTGTTTTCGATTTAGAGTGGGCTGGGAATGATTGCCATTCTCTCGCTAGGTTTTCGTTCGGGAAATCGAAATTATTCCGATTCCCACGTCCCCGATGTCTAATAATTGACGAACCAGCCAGTGATGAATACGAAAATACGAGTAATGCCTACGATATAATAATAATAATAATAATAATAATAATTAATATCCAGGAATGTGATAATTCCGATAAATCATACGCATATTATGGCGTATTTGCAATGACATGTACGTGATAATGAGTGCCAACCATCGTCGACAAGGAGTTTCAGGTTTAATTTCAATTGATTGCTCAAAATTCAACTGGATTATATATAATATATTTTTGATTTATCGTTTTTTTATAACAGAAGTGCATTTATTGACAAACGATCGTGTACCTGTATTAACAAATGTAAAACGTATGACTCATTTTCTTAGTAGAAATAGTATTCAGTCGTAAACAAAATGTAACACATAATAAAATGTAACTATAACAATGTTGTCCTTACCTGATGTAAACAATTTCATAAAGTTTTTAATCAAAAGTTATACTACAAAATCGTGATTATAGACGTTCCGTTAGGTAGTCAAATTTCATAGTTAAAAAAGTACAAATAAACTGTAATAATATTACTCGTACTTAATATTATGATAATTATTTATTATTATTAAGAACATTATTGATTGCTAAATTCATGTAGGTAACCAATATTTTTTTATTATATGGTGAAATTTCTGTGAGTTCAAATCTTTAATTTAATTTTAAATCAATTAATTTTGTATCGTTTTATAGGGGAAGACATTATAAGTGGTAAGAGCACATGATATATTAATAAATACCATTTATATAATTATATGAAAAATGATTGCATTATCATGTAGGTAGTAATTTTTATGACTTAATCCATATAATTTAGGTATTGATATTTATAAATTAAAAATGTATTTCAAAATATTTTTTATTTTAATATAATATTATAGTAAGCACATAATATTGAAGGGAGTAATAATATTAAAATTTAAAATATCATGTTTTGGTATTATTAGTAAATGCGAATGTATAATAATATGCGCGGAGACAGTGTAGGCAATTTATATATATACGTGTAAAATATATTGAACGTATTTTATTTCAAGGCTAATATTGTTCTAAACGTAATATTATTATTAATATTGTAACATAATGTTACAAAATAATATACAGAAATATAATTTACATTTGTATTAAATTGAATTCTAAAGTAAATAACATTTTATGCTTAAATTATTAGATACTATTTTAATTATAAAGGGTCAGTGATGGGACAAGAGCGAAAATGAGTATCAACAAAATTATCCCAGAGCCAAAAGCGTATGAAATTTATAAGTAAATATCATTGCAACTGTAGATCTTATTACATTTTATTCTATATATATCTATATAGATTTTATCTAGACTTTGGAAGAGCTAGAGTTGTAGCCATTTAAAACTGAAATTTAAATGGTTACTTCTCAAGTGATCACATTTTAAATATTATTTTATTTTTTAAATTGTAAAAATCATTTATATGTAAATATAATAGATTTTCATTTTTTTATTTGCTTATTTTATTCATAAATAATATGGGTTATTTACAATAATTACTGAACAGACAAATTAATATTGTTCTGAAAAAGACAATATAATATGGTGATTACTGATTTTAAATAAAATAATTTAATCCTATAATTCTTATATGTCTTATAAGTTATAATATATTATTACCCAACCATTTTTTTTTAAATTCTAAATCGTTTCTTCGCAAATAAATTTGAAAAAGGAAACTTTGATCTAAAAATCTATTTAAATTGATTTATTACAATTCTCATGTCAAATTTCTACTTAACTTTATTATAGCCTATAGAGTATAGGTAATAGATATTTTAATGGGGAATTCAAAAACTACAAATATATCTAGGTATTTATTATTTAGAATTTCTGTTGAACCTGTTGCTGATATCTGAATAATGTATATTAATATGCAAGTGTATATTATGAATACAAACTGTGATTGTTTCGATTTATATGAAATACATTGAGTTATTATGTTCTAAATTTCGTTTAACCGTATATACCAGGATTCGAGAGACATAATAAAATGTAAATTACAGTATTACTCCTAACCACACATCGGAGTGTCCGATGAAATATAAAATAAAAACAAAATCGGTTGTATAATAAATTATTGCTAACAGCTTATATTGTGTAACATAATATTATAATGATTATTGATTAATAATAAATCGTCATATCATCGTAACGGTATGGATGTTACGGCGGTTATTATTATTATTTTAATTTTAAAGCACAATATGCACGCACCGGATTATCAACACGCAGTACAATTTATTATATTATTGCGAAAACGCGTAACTTTTGTCCATTTGCAGCAAATTTGGAGGTTTGGTACATACGATACGAAAGTACGGAAATCGGAGTCACAAGTTAACATTATTACCTATTGCAAGTCGTGTACTACTGTCGACGAAAATTGCGCAAGATTTTCCGCTCACCAAGTCGGGCCACCGCGTACTCGACGTCGGGAAACCGGACGTCGGCGTCGGGCACCGGAAGCGGTCGGCTAGTCAAAACGATTTTCTGGGTTGGTGGTCGGCCGTGTTCCGATGCCACCGGGCGTCGCGGTCGGTTTCGAGAGGCCGTCCATCGCTTTTCCGACGAACTGTCTGCAGGCAGTTGGTTCACGACACGCATCGGTGGCGACTGCTGCTTCGGCGTGACAACGAGCCGACTGGTGGTGGTCGACTGACTGTCCACGAGTCGGTCGTGGGTTGGCTGCAGACTCTCTGTAAGTGCGTCACTAATCGGCTGCAGACTTTCCACGTGTTCGTCAACGTTTGGCTGCAAACTTTCCACGATTCCGTCACCTGCTGGCTTTAGACTTTCCACGTGTCTGTCACCGGTTGTCTGCTGCAGTCCGTTTACCGATTCGTAGACTTCAGCCACTATGGTGGTCGCCTCAGCTTCCGCTTCCGTTTCTGGTTCGGTGGTCATGGCTGGGTCCTGCTGTAGGTATGCGTCTTTTTCGTCCTGCATGTCCGCCACGTCGTCAGTGACCGAGTAAGTTGCGACCAGATCAGGTTTTTCGAAATCGCCCAGCGACCATTTCTTGACAGGATTGGCAAAGAACAGCGCTGGCGGTGGGAATCGGACGGCCGTTAGCATGTGAACGCTTTCCTCGCGGACCATCGGAATGTCGGGAAGTGGAACGCTTTCCGCGGATATCCGCTTCTCACTTGCTTGCTCCACCAGGACACAGTCGATTGTCGTCGATAGTAACCACCAAAACGTCTGTATACGTGAAATGAAAAAAAAAATTATGAATAATTTACTTGAATATATGCGTACAATGAAAATGTTGTAGACGCTGGAAAAGTATTATGCTTTCAAACATAATAATACAATATTCAAATCGTCAAGCTCAACATTGTTTGAAATGGATGTGATATATTAATTTGAATGTACAGAGACGGCGATCGGGATGAATTTAATAAGGCTTGGGAACCTAAGACTTCCATCGACCATCCCGAAGTTAGATAATTATAGCAAGAAATCGGTACCTACCGTTGTTTTACCTATAGTCAAATACTGATTTTGCAATATTATTTTTATTTTTCCATAAACGGACACGGAATGACGTTTATATTAGCACCATATGTCCATATGTGCAATTTTAAGAAAAACTTTAGAGGAGAGTGCTTCATTTAAAAATAATTTTACTGTGCATCGTGTTCTAGGGATGGTAAAATTATTTGAGAATTTTGTATGGATTCGACAACTTTTGACGAAGTTAAGCTCACCACCAAACAGCATCTCTCCACATATTGCACGGATGGCATATGAGTATAAACGTAATCTATGCTAGGAAATAGGAACGTAGAAATATAAACTATATTAAACAAAAACACTCGTGAAAATCACTCGATGTCGGTGGAATTCATTTCAAAATCGGTCTCGTTCGCGTTTTAATTAAATGCAAGCAGGTTCGTGTTATATTAAAATTTTAAACTATTGGTTTAATGCGTACGTGGTCTCAAAACTTTATTAGTTCATCTATTTCGTATTAAATTTTACCTATTGAATTGTACTATTATTAAAAAAGCTGGGCAAGTGGGCCGTAGCCAGGATTTTTTTTAGGGAGTGTTTTTTTTTTGTAATAAAATGTTACTTGTGAAGGATTTCACACTCCCTAAAATGTAGTCATAAATTGTTTTAATAAATTATAATATGTATTTTATAATCATAATATTTATATTGATAACAATTATTGACACAATTGACAGTGCTGTAAGCACAAAGTAAAAAATCACGATGTATAGAAAAGACTATGCATCTTCTCTACATTGTGTATAAAATAATAAAAAAATTGATGATAATAATTATTACCACATTAAACAGTGCAATAGATAACGCAAAAACCATAAAATGATGGTGTACTGTAAATATTATCTGCAGCACGAGTGCAATAATACGACACCGTGTGCACTATTTAAGATCTTAAACTGTGCTAGTGTGTGAATATGGCATAACAGAATACATTTTACTAGGACCAAATGATTGTATTCCTATATTATAATTAATATTATATTTTTTATATAAATACGGTTGAGGAGGGGGGGGGGTAGTTAACACCCAAAACTCCCCCCTAGCTACGTCACTGCAAGTGGATACCATAATTCATAGCAAGTGTCAAGTGGGTCACTGTAATGGATGTGTTAAATTTAAATTCAACAATATATTATCATTGTAAATATGAAAAACGAATCGTAGCGAAGACGGTCTGTCACCTATATTACTAAGTATATTTTATGATATTATTGCTATTCAATTAATTTATTTTACTATTAGGAACAAAATCTGTCAAAAAGTTCCATCACTGAATGGATTCTTTTTTCAAGCCTCCAACCCATTTACCCATCAACTCCCATAACGCTTGTACTTATTGCAGAAAAATAAATTTACATACCTAAAGGTACTGTATTAAATATCAAATAACTCGAGTCAAAATACTTTTTTATATAGGTATAGGAAATGATAAAATAATTATTTGGTGTTAATTTAAATTTAAATATTTACGGTTATTTGTTTTTGAATAACATTAATATTTTATAAATTTAATTTGGAGAAATAGTTGAAGAATTTACCCGTATCCAATGTCAAAAAAATTTGAACTTCAAACGTTCATAGAAAGTATATGTGACTTTTCCCACAATTTTTTTTTTTTTAATACAATTTGAAAAAACTTATTAGGAACCTTGTATTACATTTTTAAGCTTTTTGACCTAGTGAATATTTTTTTATCGATATTTAAAAAAAATAACTAAAAATAAACTAAAATGTCAAATGTCTATAAATAGCACATACATTTTGAAAAATACATCATGTACAGAAAATGGTAATACAAATAAACATTTTGTTAACCCATACATTCTGTAGGTTGGATCGATTTATTTTTAAATAGGTAGTGGACGTAGTAAATTTTGCACTGACATGCAGGGTGTATAGTGTATACTGTATATACTTACATTCTTTCATTGTATATTTATGATTGGTGCTCGTTTATGGTTTTAAATATTGTGTTGCTTTGTAAAGTAATGAATAGTCGAATAAAAAAGCAATTATGTATTTAAATGTTCCCGAGAAAAACACTAGAATTTCGAAATGAATAATCGACAATTGAGTTTCAGCCGTTTTAGGGAAAAAAACGTTGGTATTTTTTGTAAATAAAAAACTAATTTATTTAGAACTCCGTAAACAATTTCGTTTAGTATACATATACTATATAAATACAAAAAAGAAGAAATTTATTGTTATTTAGTTTCCAAACAAAAATAATCGCAATAAAGGACAACACGGTTGGGATAATCCACGTTTATAGATAAAAATCTAGTAATTAGTAAGATGTAGTAGGTCGGCACCTACCTACACGACTAACGTTTACGTAACGTCGTAGGTAAGCTATAAAAAAAATATGAATAAATATATTTATAGCCAAAAATACAGATTTTGTTCAAAAAGTACTTACGATTTGTATGAAGATAGATTGAATGATCATGTTGGTTGGCTTGATTATAGTACTTCTAGAAGTCTGCACACGCACACACCACATTGATGACTATCTATTCGATATTTCACCAGTCAAACTCTTTCATTCATTATAAGTATCAATTACCTTCTCGACGTTAATGATTGCGTTAATTGCGCACTTGTATAACATCTATATTCCATATAATTTAACAATATTAATATTGGATTGGTCTTTGTTCCGGTTTGCTTTTCTTTACATCAATATATACACGTTAATACTAGCTTTTTCTTTTATATCAATTAAAGTCAATAATTTTACATCGTCCGCAAACATATTAGGCACTAGTACCTAACTGACGTAGGTACGTATACAATATACATACATTTAAGAATTAAATATTTTTGGCCCATTGACGATGCAATTTTTCATTCCTTGGGAAATCAACCCTTTACAATTATAATATTATTTTTAACTATAGAAAAATGTTTGATATATCAAAATAAGTACGATACGAAATTATGTATTAAGAAGTAACTATTATGGTATAGAACTTTTTTTCTACATATTATTATTGTTGGGTGATTACAATAGTATTAATGTATGTAGAATTAATAACTTATTAAATTATTAATCGTGTAGAAAATATAGTATAATTGATAATTAATTAAATTTAATTTACCTTCATGGGAGATAATTAAAATGATAATCGTCTATTATCTATTACTAATTATGTTTATTAACGTTAAATGAGTATGATATAAGGTACATAGGTACATTCATTTTTATTTTATTTTTATATGAAGTTGATTTAACAATTTGTTTTTTTAAATTAGAATAAATACTTTGAAACATGTATTTTAAGGAGGTTATATGATTAGTTGAACTATATTTTTGAAGTGTAAGAAAAACACAAGTGTTATAAATGACATTCTCTTTTTCTCTTAATATATTCATTATTAGTAACATACAATTAGTATTATGGATTAAGGTCATATTTATATTATAAATGTTTTGTACTAGATATTAAAACAGATAAATAGGCAGCTTCCATGTGTAAAGGCACTGTTTCACGACGATTTGCCACATCTTATAATAATTTAAGTATATAGTAGTGATAGTACGTATATGGCTATAATATATCAGTAGGTAGTAGTAAGCGCATTTATTATTTAGAGTATTTGGCAGTAGGTAGGTATTTGTATATCAATAAAAATTAAAATACATACCAATCTCATCAATGGTTCCAAATTAACTGCTAATAGTTTAGTACGTTGAACACAGTTTTTATAATAAAAACGAGATAAGTAAGTTATAGGCCAGGCTATAAATCGTGAGCTATACCGTTACTATATTAATTTTAAGTCATTAAAATAATACATATATCATGAAACTTTTGTCGAAACTTTTGCATCGTTTGGTGACAAGCAACTACAATGAGATCTAAGTTTTTTAGGCTAAATTAAACTTTAATTAAAAATACTTAAAATAACTTTTACCACGAATAAATTAATTATAATAAAGTGATAATAATAATACGAGGTGAAAAAATTGTCTGAAATGTGGAAATCAATTTTAAATGAATTTTAAAAACATTAGATTAAGGTGATTATGCTGTCAACATTAGAATAAAATAGAATCAAATAATGGATTTTACAGCAGCACAAAGAAGAAATTAGTTATTATAGTATATTGTAATAATTTATGTACTAAAAGAAAAGAGACAACTTCAAGGTGATTAAGTAAAAAATAAATAAATTCTATACAGGATGGTTCATTTAACTATACCATAACAATCAAAATCACTAAAAGTATTAACGATTTGAACATAATTTTACACACATAATTTGAAGTTATCACAAAACAACATTTTGAAAAATACATTGTATTTGTAAATTGTATTATGTACTATTTTTATCATTATAAACTTAATATTTTAACTTTTAATTTTTTTGAATACAATTTTGTATACATTTTTAATTTAAAATGTCGTAGCAGAATATTTTAATTAATATTTAAAATGATTTTTTATTGTTTTAAAACGAATGAGTGGTTAATTAATGATAAGATATAAAAAGTTAATTTCCCGTTCTGTTCTGAATTCCTGACATAATATGAAATTAAAAATGTATGCTTATTGTTTATATTTTATTGCTCATAAGTATTTAAAGTTTAGTTGAGAGGAGTGGTGTGGTAAAAGTGTATCCAAAAAAATGTTTGTCTACTATTCTGCTCATTTAAACTTTAAATAGTTATATCATATTATTAAGTATTCATTTGAAATCCACAGAAAAGTATTTTGTTTTGGAATATAAAATCAAAAATGTATGATGTCATTAAAAAAACTAAAATAATTTAAAATTATAACGATAAAAATAGTAAATAATTAAATTTGTTTTCATAAATATTGTTTTGTAATGACTTCAAACTTAGTAAAAAATATATTTTTAAAAACCTTAATACGTTTTGAATTAAATGTTAATAGAATCACCTAGTAGAAGTTAAAGAAGACGAATAAAGACGAGTGTATGTATTTTAATGCTTTTTTTCACGTAGGTATAATTTAAAATTGTTTAATAAAACATTTTTTTTTTTTTTTAAACCTTTATGGAGTTTATTTGGTGTGTATACTGATTTATTTAAATAGTATGATATTAATATAAAAGAACAGTTCATGTTTTAAATTATTTTTTTTTTGTCATTCATTTATTGTTTCAAAATATATGATTTTTACTAAATGTCATATTTAGCGTTAAATTAAAAGTATGAAATATGCATATATTTTTTTTGTGATATGCTTCAGAGAACAGTTCCTGTAATCGTGGATGAGGAAAAAATGTATTTTCCAACAAAAACCAACAAAGAATTTAAATAATTATATATTACCAGTTTCCTGCACCGACAAGGTGGATGATTTTGCACTGTACGAGAGCATGCATGTTACATAACTAAGATATAAATGATGTAGATTAATTTTATTTGAGATTAACTAATTTATTTCTAATAACTATATTAGTAAACTTTGAAATAATTATTTTTATTCCCATAATATTGGTTACTTATATTATATACATGTGTTAATTATGAAGATTGCACTATTGAATTCTCCAAAGTTTTCGGGTTTTAATATCGAAGAGCCTAGATATTGTATAGTAACACCCTTCGTATTGGATCGTTTGTGCGCATTTCTATAAATGAAAGAGGGTACTTAGGGTAAGGGATTGGCGTAGTATACTTGAAAACTCTGCCATTAAGTCTACGGGAGGTTCACCCGCAATATTCTTACCCATCAAAGCCAAGGATCATGGACATTGTTTGGAGGTTTAGATTCTTGGAACTAACTTCACTGGGCCCATTTTCATCTATATTAACGTTGTGGAAGTGTAGTGAAGGATATTAATTATGCTATAGAATATTTTGCTGCCTCTGGTTTTGGTAATTATTAAAAGACAAGTAACTTTGTGCTATGGTATATTATAATTTATAACATAAAATAAATTCACAGAACCCATTTCAATTGTTATTGACTTTAAGTCATACATGTAAAATAATAATATCATTAACATGCATATTGCATGCACCATAATAGATAATGTATTTCTCTCGAACTCGTATCACGCCTATTGAGTTGAAAATTATGTACTTTCGGCGTAATATATATAGTGTCCTTCGATACGACTATAAGATTGTTCATATAAAAACAATATATGACATGTCCATTTATTATTATATTATTCCTATAGCTGTTACGATATTATTTTTATTACGTTTATTAACACAATAACAATATTATGGGTAGGTGGTGCACATATATGTTTAATAATATAATATAGCCTACATGAAAAAAAATCGTCTACATTTTCGCCCAAAGGCATGCACTGTCACGTTTAACTTCCGTATCGACGAATTCCCGTGTCTAGAAACATTAATTGTTATGCATCCTCATCGGACAATACGGTACATTGTACGTATGCAGCGTAATTAGATTAAGAATGTAATGTCCTCGAACGTTCATTTCACTATAATATGTATTGTGACAACGGCCTGAAAATTACCCGAAGGGGCCATCTGGTTTTTCAATCTGGCACGGCCGATGGACAAACCGCGCGTGTATTACCCGCTGATATAATATTGTTATGTTTTCTTTCGTTACCTATATACGTACCTATATATTTATATTATTATTATTATTTTGATCATATTTATTACCGTAGGTACTAGAATACTGCTGCAGCGTTATATTGTTATTATATTATTATTATTATTATTATTATGATTGATCGTGCGCGGGCGGTGAACATATTTGCTCGGCGAATCCATTAACGGATACAGCCGGTGAAAGGTTCCGACTGTTATAGCCGTGAACGAACGAGCGTCGACGTACATTGAAGTGTCACTAGGCCTTCGATCCGTGTCTCTGCAGCAGTATTCCGTCGCGATTTGTCAATTACACAGAAAGAAAAAAAAAACTATTGAAAGGCGAAAAAAATGTCCAAAAAATAAATAAATAATCTTCCAAACATCTGCAGTTCATTTCCTTTTTAGATGTTATCATTTTGCCTCGAGAATGCGCAAATAATATTATATACCTAGGTAGGTAATATACAAGTGCTGCTTCAGACGCGGTTTATTTACTTTGTAGTAAGTACAACAATGATACATTTGATATTTTGATCCATTATAAAATTCAAACATTATGTTGTACTTACTAGAATCCGGTAAACGATCAAACTCTGCAGATTTATACTCACATATCGTTTATTTTACTTCCAAATAACGTTTATAAGCTTGTAAATAGTTAGAAAAAAAAAATTAAAATACCAAGCCTGATCGATCGCGTTGAGGTGTAGGTACCTATACGGTAGTGATTTATAATACCCACCTATTAAAATATAACCGTGGTACATCAGAATACCACGCTGAACTGGGCGGGATCGATCCTAAGGTTATTCGGTCACAGCAAACACAAACGGATATTCGTGTGCATTAGGATTCTCGGTGATCGTTGTAAAAGTGACACACGCATCACAACGGAAGACTATATATATGTAATTAGCTAATTTGTTTCCAGATTTGACTGGATTTCAGTTTAATTGAATTTATTACCATTCGCGGTTCATATCCGCGCGGGCATTGCACATACACATCATGCGTTTATTTATTGTAATGGTTCCATTTGGTAAACAACCCAGGACTAGCTAATAAATCTCCTCCACTTTCTATATCGTTGACATTGCACTATAGCAGGTACACATAATTTCCAATAAGGCCGTACACAACTGCGGAAAAACGAAGTCACAACAGAAATATTACACATCATGCAGTGCAGACAGAGTGTGATAATATAATGTAAAAACACTATACAATATTAGTCGATAATATTATTACCTATATCAACCTATATATAATTTTTTTTTATCAATTGCAAAATATATGCTATATTAACTGCAGTACATACTTATATACTTAGGTATTATCACAAATCTCTCGATGTTTATTTTATTATTATTTTTAATATGCAGTACCTATAGGTATTTCATGCCTCTTTACCAAGATTTTAGTGAATCGAATTATATTGGACTTCTATTTGTCTGTCAAAATAATAATTATCATACCTTATTATTATATTTTATACCTACAGGTATGTCTAAAAAAGCTAAAAATATATTATACTCCATTTTAATAACTTATTAAAACAAAGAAGTTATTTTTATTAAATATGCCAACGATGTAGAATAGGATGTTCATTAAAATTTAAATATATGCATAAGAAGAAAAAAATAGCGGTTTCGATACATCAAAATATCAACGTACATAAATCAGTTCGTTAAAAAAAAAAAAAAACTAATTTATCATATTTAATTTTTATATTATAATTTACAGTTTCGCTGATTTCAAGGTCACTAATCCCAAAATTATAAACTAATTTGTGTGTATACGCCTCGATATAATATCACAACGTAAATTACATTGTCTCTCGGCAATCGTTTGCATAATATACATAATATATTATATGAAGTAATCCGATCAGTATTACATCATTTGATAAATGAATTAATTGAATATCTTAAGAGATTTCAATTGTATGATAATACATAAAAAATTAATAATATTCAATTTTTATGCTCTTGGAAACTTAAAACCAGCACGATTTAGGTATATAATTTTTTTTACTTTACACGCAGTAGTAAAGGTAATTCCAAATCAATCTGTATTAAAGAAATGTTTATGATGCAACACAATATATTTTTAAGTTCTTAACAGTAGGTTTGAACAACTTCATATTTTTTTAATAGTTTAAATGTTGAGTGTCTGTGTGTGTGTGTGTCTCTGTGTGTCTGTGTGTGTGCTTGTGTGTTTTCGCACGCGTGTAGATGATGTAGTATTGTATTTATCATGCGTATTCCAGAGAAAATAGCGATGCCAAAATAATGAAAACTGTGTTTAACTGAGGGAAAGTATAACAAAACAATTATGGGTTAAAGGAATTTTTCAATGATTTTATCTCTACAGGTGTCCTGTTTGGAAACACCACTTTTCCGGAACTTTCGAATGGTTTATTTTTTTCCAACATTTTTGGCATTGTAACCATAGGGGGTTAACTTCTAATACGCCGGAAATGTTCTCGATTAGCCCCCCTACGATTCGTCTGTTGTACATGTACGCTCTAATGAAATATTTATATTCAATACAATCGTATTAAATTGATTATCTATATTTTGTTAATACCATAATATAAGTACCTAAATGATTTCGTATATTAGATATTGCTTAATTTTAATGCACTTAAACATCTGAATTACCACGATAATTGATAATATTGAAAAAGAGTTCAGTGTTAATAATATATTTTTATAATGATTAATACGATAATTAATTATAGTGTTTACATATTTGTTTTAAAATATATAGAATTAAAGAAACTAGGTCATAGATAAAAATGTAGTTTCTATATTTTAATATTATATTATGTAATGTTTATAGTCGGAAAGCGTTCAGATGAAAACTAAAATACGAATTGTGCCTATACGTTAGATTTATTTTGTATACAATCAATTACAATGAAAAGTACACTTTATGTTAGTTAAGTGTATTAAATTTATTATTTTGATTACAATAATGTAAGTTTATATTAATAATCAAATTCGCAATTAAAATATGTTTCTAAAAATTAATGACGAGATTTAAAAATTGCAAAATTAAAAATATTGAATATTTATTTTGTCGTATCTCATCGTAAAAAATGTATGACTATAGATTACAATAATGATATTAGATTGATAGTAGTTTTTTTGTGTTCTTTAAATATAATCATAATTAAAAAAAGGTGGGTAAGTGTATGTCGTTCTGCTGTACAGTAGGTTACAAGTGGGTCACTGTATAATGGATAGTATTAAATTTGAATTCAATGATATAATATCACTGGATAAGAAAAACGATTCTGAGTGGAGACGGTTTATCAGTCTAGGTATTAGACATACCTATTATAGGTATACTTATCTATAGTATTAAAAAAAAATTGACCTATAATAGGTATTAATAATAAATTCCAAATTAATCTTATCACAATATCAATCAGGTAACGCGTTATACATCAACAACAAACCGTGGTACTATCATAGATATATAATATAGTATACTTTAGAAGTTTAAAGTACCCACAAATAATATCATACAATCATTACAATCACAACAAAATAACTAAAATAGTTATTCCAGGTTTTTTAATATGTAATTTCGTCCAAATTTGAACTTAAAATGACTATAAAAATAAACTGTGCTTATGTATTTCTTAGAATTTTTGGTAACAGAATTAAATATTTACGTGAAATCTTGTTTTAAATTTTAAATCCTTAGATATAAAAGTTGAACATTTTATAAATTTTTAACTAAAAAATAATTATTCAATTTTAAATTTGATAAATTTTGTCAAAATTTCAACTTCAAATACTTATAAAAATAATTGTGCCCATGTATTTTTAATATTTTTCAACTGCTATTGTAACAATGTATCAGGAGCCTTGTATTAATTTTTTACACTTTTTGGCCCAATAGATAAAACTTTATTGATATTTATAGATAAAAAACTAAAAAAATTTAAAACTTACAATGTCCGTAAACAGCTCAAAAAGAGTCAAATTATTTTCAAAATTTTATCGTATATAGGAAATGCTAATATAAACATTCAATGAAATTTTCAAGTTTCCACAGTCACTCGTTTTTTAATTACAACAAAATAAGATAATCGTTACGTAAGAAATCGAGTGAATATAAAATGTTGTAAAAATATGAATTTCAAACGCTCATAAAAATTTAATTTGAATTTCTTATAGACATTTTTTTGTTAGATTAAGGTAGATTATCCTATAAGGAATCTTGTATTATATTTTAAAATCTTAGTTCTAAAAAGAAAAATTTTTACGAATTATTAACTCAAAATAATT
>NC_042494.1:134830592-134871713 GCF_005508785.2 Acyrthosiphon pisum
GTTACGTAAGAAATCGAGTGAATATCGAATGTTGTAAAAATATGAATTTGAAACGCTCATAAAAATTTAATTTGAGTTTCTTATAGACATTTTTTTTTTGATAAAGGTAGATTAACTTATAAGGAATCTTGTATTACATTTTAAAATCTAAGTTCTAAAAAGAAAAATTGTTTCGTGATTTTTACATATTGTGTCAATTTTTGAACTTTAAATGCTAATAAAAAAAAAAAACTGTGACTAAGGATTTTTAATATATTTTAAATCTCATTGTAACAATATATAGTAGGAGCCTTGTATTAAATTTTCAAGTATTTTTACTCAACAAATAAAGTTTTATTGACATTCATAGATAAAAAACTAATTAAATTGGAAACTGGAATTGTCCGTAAACAGCTCAAAACAAATCAAAATATTTTGAAAAATGTATCATGTATAGAAAATGGAAATATAAACAACCAGCGAAAATTTCATGTATCTACAGTCATTCGTTTTAAAGTTACATCGAAAACCAAAATCAATTTTCTCGAAAACAGATTTTGCGTAAAAATTCCCGTTTTTCCTTAATTTTTCTTTTGTTTTTGACGGCGCTTTTGAAAACTATTCGAAAAATTTTACTTTTGACCCCCCCAAGTACCAACTAGATTCACTTTCCTATCAGAAAAGGTACTGTTGAAGAAAATCCAAGCACTTTTACTGTCCTAAAAGGTGATGACAGACACAAAAAAAAATAAATAATAAAAAAAAACACACATCATTGTAAAATCAATACATTCATCGTTCCACTCAGAATCTAAAACAAAAAAAAGTAGATAAAATAAATGTATATATCGATACATTCAAAAATGATTTCAGATTAATTCTATTAAATACACAATATTATATTAAATATATAATATATGATATTGTTTGATAATTTAAATAATGGTTTGTTTAATGATTGAACTAATATAATAAGATCCTTGTGTCGATGCTAACAAATGCATTGGAACGTTATTGATTAGCCGCAGGCGTCTGTTTAGCGATTGAAAACCTTGATTTCATCTAGTAGATCTACTCCCAACACCTGAGCACTTAGGTGAGAAAAATCGAGGTGTCTAACACCATTTTCAGACTTGGTCTGCGACACATTTATCCGTGACCTGCTGGCAATCAAGCGCAGACACAACTGATCATATTGTAGAAGAATAGAAAACCATAAATTATAAAACAGCCTGTCAATCCATACAAACCCAAAAGCGCTTCGGTTCTCTAATACGGCGTAGTCCTTAATATATTATTATAATTGCTGTGTCAAAACAATGACCGATCTTTGGCCCTGATGCTTGGTCAGTATATTTGGGTACGGTGGGCGACAAAAAGTTAACCGAGCTGCATTACATATGTGTACAGTACTTATCGATAATATACGTATTAAATATTTACACAAATAAGTTACCACATGGGTAAGCACCCACATATTTTATTTCGTGTAAGCTTTTTGACCTCAATATTGTTATAGGTACCTACCACTTTAGTTGTAGGAAATATACGTCATAACGATCTAAAAGTTATAATTTATGAATTTGGTTTCTTATTAAATTATATTTTTAATTGCTCGTATTTGCAAATGTTATTATTTTGATGTTATAGTTAGTATATTAAATCAAATATTTTTATTTTATAATACAATATATATATTTTATACAATTCATTTTCTAAAACCTGTAAGTAATTCTATAATTATTTTTGTTGTATGAGGAATTTTCACAACAATTTCTCTTGATATTACAACACTATTTTTATTAGATGTAAATAAGTGTTTACTGCCCTGCACTGTCACGTTATATGTATTTAAAAAAAAAAATGTTTTCAGTACATGTACAATCGATTTTGGGATTGGATCGATAAAAATATGCCTTTACTGTTGCTATAATTAATTTCAATTTAATTTGTGTATCAATAGCTAACAGCGTAATTTAATAAAATAAAATATCATATAACATACGAAAATGTGTATTATAAATTGTTGTAGAAGAAAAATCGATCCTAATCAGTTGAAAAGACAATAATTAGATTATTTGTTAAAAGGAAAACTATTGGACGGGGTTTATTTGAGGGTAATTTGTTTTCAACCTTTTCCGTTAACTTATCTTGTTGGGGGATCTGAGCTATGTTACGCTCCGTGGTTAGCACGTGGTAAAACAAAGCATCTATTAAAACAATCTAAAAAAAAATGTGGGATTTAGATTTTGTGGGAAATTTTATGACATGTTTAATTATTGCACTTCAAGTCTACCAACTACGTAACTAGTATACAATTAACCATTGTCCATTAAATTGAAACAATTTATTTTTATTTTATATTTAAAATTATGCAGTAAAAGTGTTAAAAATAATTAAACTTAAATGATTAACGCAACTACTCGTGTGTAAAATAATTATGCATTTTTTTTAATTTCATGTGGCATAATAAATGGTGAAAACAGATTAAGGGGGGTGGGAGGGTACGATATTATGTATTAGTAATATTTTTTTAGACATGTTAGTCTACTATTAATCTCAACGAAGTTTACGTTATACTAACATTATAATTTTATTAGTACTAGTTTTAATATCTGATACATTTTGTATTGGAATTATATTTTTTTATACCTTGGTACTATACATACCAAATTACTGTACTCGTTGATTAGCAATTCTTTCATAATCATTCGCGTGTGTGGCCTAAAAATTAGTTAAGCGCTGTTAAAAATCACATATTAATAATATTATATATTACATAATTAAGTAATCGTTTAATGTATCGGATTAAAATCCAACAAATTTTAATTTGAGAGTAAAACATTTTAAAACAAAGACGTTTTACAAAATTGCACGTCAATTTTCGAAATAAAATATTTTTTCAAAATACATCTCATTCGGAAATACAATATAATAATATATATGAGCGTAACATATTATGTAATCGGTTTTAATAAATATTATTTTTCTCTTCTTCGTTAACGAAGAGAAGAAATTCAGTACAACTTTCACGCTGTGGGTGTTCAGTGTTCTTCAGTGTCCATTTTTCGTACACTCCACGTGTGACAAAAATACTTTTTGATTGTCATGATTACGATAGTCTGTAATTATTGGAAAGGCTAAAATAGAACCACGGTCAGCTGATTTCAAAAAATATTAGTCATGGCGTCCTCCTGTCAAACGCCCGAGAATAATGCTATCCAAATAGTGATAAAATATAAAAACTAAAATCATTTGTGTCTTAATGGAGGCGCTCTACCGATCTAAACAGTAAACAGTAGGTATGGGTTGAACTACATTTTTTTTTAAGTTGCATACAATGAAGTCGACTATCGGTAAATTATTTATATCATAGCGGACCAATGTGTTATCCAATGTGTCTACTGTCAAGGCTATCATCAATTCGTTTTTTTTCGTTTCCGCATGGCTAGCTTGTTTAATGCTCGTAACAATACGACTGGTTTTGAAATTGGATTAAACTATCAATTTACGTTACGAACGTGTACCTGTAATATTTTCCTGTTGACCGTAAACATTTTCGTCCGACTGATATTCGACAAATAAAGACAGTTAAAGTGATTTGTATAATATCGATAAGACAATCGAATTAATTATAAATGTCAATGTCGAGATCTGATATATTTTATAAGGATATTAATCTGAATTAAAAGCAAAACAACCAAAAAAAAAAAAAAAATAATAACACAACAAGCTAAATTTCTAATAAGTTTTATTTTTTTGAACAGTATTTGAACAGTATTATGTATACCAATAATACGCGTATTCATAAAAAGTTGTTATGTTGTAAGGATTATGTATGTCATAAATACATTAACTATAATATAGTAGTTATCGTTCATTCGCAAACGGTTGTACGCACACAAACGTTTTTATTTTTAAACTGTTTTTTAAAAATTGTTTTTAATATATTTTTAAATATCTATTCTTTCATTTAGATTCACGGAGTATCAACCTAAATAATATATTAACACGTACAATATGTAGTCGGCAAACAATTGTATTTACTTAGTTTATATGATATTATAATACCTATTATAATTAGGTATACCTGTCACCTGTGTCATAAATAATATCACCGTGATAACTATTAATTTTAATATTTTATAAATTTGCTTATGTTTCAAAAGAAAATTAGTGAAGTTTTTTAAAAGTGAATATTATTTAAAGTAGGTACCTATTTGAATAAACTAGCTCGTTCAATATTTCAATGTAATTTAATACTAATGATGGGTCATTAGCAATGAATGTTACGCGAATATATTTCATTAAAAATTTATTAGAAGCTGTTTATGTGACAGCTCGGGCAAAAAATAGTTGTGCTAACCGAGTTAATTTTTATAATCGAATCAGAATAATAATATGATATTATCTACGTTTAATGACTCGGGGAAAAAGAAAAACGCCCGATGAATTTAGAACCCTATAATAGCATATATATAGGTACTTGACTAATATAAAGTATACAATATTATTATTATGTATACCTACACAGTGCAATGCACATAAATTTAAATTTGAAAGTCGCGCATATGCCTTGTGGAAACGTTAATCATTCGAGTGTAGGTACACATTGAATATTAGCGTTGTCCATACGGTTTATAATATTCATACGGTTACGGATTCCGTAAGGATATATATATACGCGTAACCGGCCAAGGACAGTATTTTATGCTCCAAATGGGTCTGCCGTTTGCAATATCATAATATAGATTATATATTTTGTTCGATATTATAATAGCGCGTTTTATAGGTACTCGAACGGCGTCGGGCTGACTCGGTGCCAACAAAATAATGTAATATAATATAGCCGCCCGTGGCTGCAGTTCTGCAGAAATCAGCCGAATCGTTTGCGCAGTGTGCATAGAGTTTTCCGATCTCTAGCTGCACGGTCACAGCTGAAGCACATATTATTATTATCACGGCCTATAACGAAAAGCCACAGAAGAAACCTAACCTCACCGATGACTATTGCATTCCAACACTTGAAAACACTGTTTCGGTAGGAACTATGTATAAGTTTGCCATTGGAAAGCAAAGTTCCATTTTACTTTAATTATCGAGAAAAAGTTGGGAGTAAATCATTTTTTTTCACCATAGCTCGTGTTTGTTTTTTTGAAATTGAAGAAGTATTTCAATTATTTCTTCGCCATACGAGTTCGTATAAGCTGCTTCAGGTTCAGTTTAAAATAACTCAATTTCGACTTTTTTTCTGCAGTTTGGCGCTGCAATAAAATGTTAATATCTTGAGATAAACATGATTATTTAACAATCATGCAGGTACACAAAGAATATCCATTTTAATAATATATAGATATATCTCATTATTTAAACATTTGATGAAGTATTAAAAAAATAATAGGTAAGTAGTTCTGTACTAGTACAAGTAATTCCATTATAATTAATGTGGATAAACCAACCATAAAACGCATGTAGATGGCTTACTAATTATAGTATTATACAATAATATGTCGAAATTTATAAAAAAAATTTGTATAACTACGGTATAACAATTATAAATCAAAAGTAGTAAAAAAAAAAAAAAAATAGATGTCTAATATTGTAATATTTATTACATAATTATACACTGAAAATATTATGTAATTATCTTTCCGAGTTTATAAATAATAAAAACTTGAAAAACCTATTTAAATTTGTTAGTTATTTTTAACAATTCTTTAAATAATTCTTATTCAATAATATTGAGTAAACCTACCTAATTGCTCATAGTAATAAGGGAAAATTAGTTAAGATATTATAATATACATAATCTATACCTACTCTTTTATTTTATAATTTATATTATTAAACATTTTTTTCACATTTCTTATTAGTTATCTCAAATTTCAGGATTTTCTTTCTCACATATAGGTTGAAAAAACTAAACAACTACCCCTATGGTACAACTATATCAAAATAATTCTAGGCTTTTTTTTTAAATGAAGCTTATGTTTTATTATTAATTTAATTATGGTTTAAAAAAGGTTAAATATTTTATAATGTTATTAAGATTAATTTATTTTTAGGTAAAGTCGAATAAGAGGCATTTTAAATATTAATAAACTTGAAAAACAGATTATACATTAAAAATAATTAGTTAAAAATAACCTTACTTTTAAAGATGAACACGGATAATATGATAGTACTGGACAAATATCTAATATATATATACCAAACATGCACAAAAAATTAACATAATCAACATACTTATAAAGGAATCTGTCCAAAAATGTACTATATGTAGGACTATATGTATGATACCATTAGAAATTCAAATATTTAGCACTCGAATGGTTCAGAAAATGGTGTTTAAATATAAATCCTTCAAAAACAATAGTTGTTATGTTTGGTCGAACCAAACTATCATAAATCCCGAAATTAAAAATCGAAGGAACAGCAATTGGATGGTCAAACAAGACTAAATACCTAGGCATCACCATCAGCCGTGAACCAAGAGGACCAAGTATGTGGGACCATATCACAAATGTCGAGCAACACATCACGAAAACAAGAGATATGCTCTTACCCAGTGATCAACAAAAATAGCTAAACACCTATACATACCACATTAACAATTTTGAAAATTTACTTACGCCTAACATACTTAATACTGGTGCAGCATGGCATCTTACGTCACAAAATCTCAATGGTGACAAATTGAATCGGTCCAAACAATAGCAGTACGAACATTCGGGTATGCTTAGAAATGATGTTCTATTAATCCAGTTAAACAGACAAAGATTACTACAATCAAAGAAAATATCAAAAAGCAATCAAAAACAATTTTACACACAAACCAACAATCCATCTACAAACACATCATATCATTAGGTTGTAACAGTAATCAATATAGATCAACTTCAATCAAAATCCCCTAGACCACTCTCATGGGCATATGGAGACTAACTTATAATAAATTAAAAACATCATCAAAAACGTCCTACTACTAGTAAAGGCCCTGGCCTGGTATAGAATAATAGGCCCCAGGCCGTCCCAACCAAGAAAAGTTCCAAGATTCATAAAATAATAAATACACTTTGGCTACTACAAAATATAGACATATCTATAATGAATTTCTAAAATTATTGCACTGCCTAATTGCTACATTAATTAGATGACATTTTAGTAATGTTATTGATAGTTTAAGTTTTATAGTTTTATAGCTTTATATTGTATTAACTAAACGTTAATAAACATCATACTATATTATAATATTATATGAATATATAAAAAAATATGTATTTATTTAATTGTAACAACTAAAATAATGAATTTGAATTTTAAATTGGAAACTCACGGGCCCCCAAACGAATATACTTGGGCCCACACTATCTTCTTGAAAAATAAATTAAAACAGTAATAAAAATAATATATTATAGCAGTATAGTTGGAAAAATGTCCTTCGTTTCTATAACAGTTAAATAAAGTAAATAGGTTAGAATTTATTATACATGTATATTGTATAGTGTATACATAAATTGGGCATGAAGCCCTATGAAGGCAAAAATTAATTATTTAACATAATATTGTTGTTATTTTTAATATTAGCACATATTATAATTATCATTTGAACACTAATATATATAATTGTATTCAAAGTCCCTTTAAATATCAAGCTAAATATTAAAAAACATAGCATGAAACTAAAAAAAAGTAACTGATGAGTAAGTATTTTGAGAAATATCTTATACAATGAAATTATATCGATATAATAATATAATATACTATATATCATAGTATTATACTACATACATAAACACGTTACAGGAAATACTGATTAAATAAATAAATTATATATAATATTTTAATATATACATTACATATTCATACCTCACACAACACAGTTTAGATTTTTTGTGTAATGTGTAGAACTCAGTTTACCACTAAAAAGGCCACAACAATGACGGCGCACAATTGTTACACTCCATAATACAGTTTAAATAGGGCTTTATTATTTTATCATTTAAATATAACATTTTTTTATCTATGAAAACTATTCTAATTGTATATAGACGAACGTCATCATGTTTAAAGTTGAACAAATAAAAAAATGAATGTCCCTAGTAGCCAGTAGGTACATATTATATCTACTAAATACTAGATTAACTTTATGTTAATAATGCATGCTTTGATCAAATAAATAATTAAAAATATAGTTTTAGTATTATTTTTAGTTCTGTATAAACTATATCGACGTTCCAGACCATTTGACACTTTCGTATCCTATACCGCCCTACTATCGTATCACCTATACCTACTTACCAGTTACCACCTACCTAGCACAACAAGTCACGGCGGGTATCTAATGTAACAATACCTAATATTATTATTTTCATTCGAATTATGGTTTTTTTCATCCATCAGATCTAGTTTGATGTTCTTATAATGTGTTTATTACTCAACATAATAAAACAAATGTTCAAACAGCATAATATAATGTCGTGGTGTTTTAAACTAGTTTCAAGTACGCATACCGTACACGGTTAACACGGTTTTCAGTGTCCTAATAATGATAATAACAACATTACATTTTGCGGGGACAAAGTCAAAATATTTTGTCGTCGTACCCGCCGCCGGGATGTGCGCGTACATAATAGGTATTGTAATATCGTAATAATATTATTATTATTATCGCACGGGGTTGGACGTAATTTTCAAAACCGTTTCTTTTTGTTACAAGACACGGGCACGCCGGAGTAATATTATTTATATAGGTGCGCCAACGTGCAGATCGGATCCATCAAGGACTCGGCGAGAGCCCAGGGATCGAAAGCCCGCAAGCACACGGCAGTGTTTTTGTTGTAGAACATAATAATAATAATAATATTATTATATGTATACACATTACATATCATTATTATTATTATTATATTGTTCATATTGTACACGAGTATACATCGTCGGTTGTACAACGAGTGCAGGAACACAAAATACACGGTACCTACACGATACTATATGTGATAATAATAATAATATATTATATTTTAAACGTGTTGTTCCCCTCCACGCGGTCGGTAAAAGCACGCGGCATGTCCTCTTCTCGGCCAATAATTGGTGCACTCGCCGGCCGCTTTATTCAGTCACATTCAAACGTGTCTTAGAATATAATCTTTATTCTGCCACTCGTGCAGTGCGTGCCCACCTACTATATGATAAATAAATAAAAAAAGGTATCTATTTTTAAAAAAAGTGTTGTCGTTCTATAGGGCCGCACACACGACAATAAATAATTATTGTTGATTTTTACGCGCATACACAACATAAGTATAAAACCTACACCACTATAATAGTATAGACGTAGTGTGCACTTGCCGATCAAACCAATCGCTCGTAATATCATATCATCGCGTCGAAATGACGGTGATACCCACGTTCGTTATCGATAAGATATTTTCAAAGATATTCAGAAGACAGTCGAAGAATTATACCGTAGAACGTGAGTACATATTATTATATTGGTTTTCTAAAAAAAAAAAACACCGTGGATTCAGGAACACGTGGTTAATATATTATGATTTTTTCTTCTTTACATCCATCCGCATAAAAGTTCTCAGGATGAGTTATCGCACTTTTTGTGCGTATCGAAATTTGTACTTTTATCTTGAAATAAATTTATCGTCTTTCGCTCACCGAACTAAGTTGTATACTGCAGATTTTAGATAAGTAAAATATACGACTAAACTTATTTATTTTAACGAAATATCATTAGTGTCCATCATATCTAAATAACACAGTATCGTTATGATTAATTGCTGTAATTAGAAGGAAATTAGAAGTTCATTACGGTATTAATTTATCAACGTTATATTATATATTATGTACACGGTGGAGTCGAAGAAAAATAAGGAAGTTAAATTAATATTATAATAACATTAAATAAGTTGCTGAAATATTCACACGCGAATTACAATTTAGAAAACAATCGATTTAACATTAAGCCAAAAACACTATTAAAAAGTAAAGTTCCTAAACCTGACGTTTTTACTTCACTCTAGTCCTTTACTCCTTTATACCCTAAGGTGCGTTGCTCGAGAACGACTTTTGCTAGTTCTTACGGTTAACATAATATGTAATTTTGTGTGTTAGATAATATGATTACAAGATAAAGTACAAACACGAATAATTTTCATTGTAAACAAAATATATTATCCCACATTGTTAAAATACACTTTTGGAGCAATAAAAAAAAAAAATAATGATAATAATAATAGTAATCTATACAAACTTGCGTAATTAACACATGAAATAAGCATGCAACCGCTAACCCACTTGCCTTCTTTCTTGTACTTATTATTACGTTAGCAATGAGATTTCACTTTTCCACCGCATCCAATTGCAATGGACATCGATTAAAAAGGATGGTTAAAATTTATTGTGAAACATTAGTGAAGACTTATTTTACCATAGCGAAATTGTAGGGTAAAATTAAAATACAAATTTAAATGTTAAATGTGATTTTTTTTTTCAAAATATTCACTTAGTTTTTGATACTCGTCCAATATATTATTGTTATAATCCTGTCTGTAATATCTATAGACTTTAACATAATATTCCACGTTTGGTATGTTATTAATGGTTCTTATATTATTATCTTCACGTACATTATTATGATTGAAATTTGGAAATACTTTATGTATTTGAAATAGTATTGATAGCGCAGGACAGATTCGGTATGATTCCATAATCAGTATTTGTAGGTATGTTAGTGGTTTATAAATATTGATTTACGTCTTATGTGTCTTATACATCTGTGAAAAAGAGTTTTTATACCTAAGAAAATCAGTACTGCAGTTATAGGCACATACAAATTTATGGATAGGTACGAATTAATCAATACGTGTCTAAGATTATTATTTAAATCAAAGAGGCTTATAAATTATCGAATCAAAGCGTTGGTATAAAAATAAATATAAAATTTATTTGTGGAAGAATTAAAATATCATTATAAAATAACAAAAAAAAAAAAAAAAAATGTATTTTTACATTATACATATATTAGAAAAAATAAATAAATATAGACGTTGATGAACAAAAAATAATGTAATTATATATTATTATATATTTCTATGGATGAGCAGCATTTTTTTCTTTATACAGTAATATAAAAAACTTTTAATTTAGTATATTATTGTACATTTGTACTAGACATACTGAGCGTTGATTATTTTGAACCCATACATTATCGAACATATTATAATAATATAATATAAACGTGCGTTTAGTATCAATACGATTAAATATCGCCTCAAAGAACTAAAAATTAATCCTTAACAATAAACTTAATCGAATTGATCAGTACGTTTTATGTACCTACCACCTGCGTCATATTAAATATAATATAAATATTTAGACAACAATAAAATATATGAGATACAATGATTGTTATAATGTAATAATATATTCTGGGTTTAATTTGTGAAAATGGATGTGATTATAATATTATTATGTGTGAGTTAAATATTATTTCATGTTAAAATTATATTGGTACGTAGTTTATAATAGTGATGTATTTTAAATTAAATTAAAATTAAAACACAACGTTGTGTCTATATTTTGCTGCCTGTGACTACTGACTATATATACAATACAGAACACGGATGCTCGTCGAAATCGTCGACCATTATAATAATAACACTTAGTTAATAATTGTGAGTTAGACTTTATATAATATTATATTATTTGACAATTAAATACGCATTAAATAATTACGGAGAGACAAATACAAGGAAATTAGTAAAAACGCGTAATTCGTTGTTCAAACATTGAAAAATTAAAAAAAGAATTAACTATAGGTACCTAGGTATGAGTATACCTATAATAGCTAACTATAGGCATTCATTCCATTTTTAAACAACAGTAATAATAATAATAATATTTTTTATAGGTAGATATACTCGTGTTAAATAATCCGTAACCAGTTCCTTCAAAATATATATGTCGTAAGCAATACGATACGAGGAAAGTGAATTTGTATTACTGTATAATTATTATTGTTCTGCGTGTCATCACGTAGTGAATTTATTGCATATACGACTGTACATTTCGCGTCCGGAGCAGCTGTAAAGTATACGTTAGGTGCCTCCTATATAACATATTATATAGTACTATTACATATACTAGACACACGTTTATCAGACACGATATTTTCCAAATCTGCAATACACCACGTACCGTATAACTGCCGTCGCGATTTATTGTATATTGCACACCCCCGACCGACGATTTTGTTACACATATTTTTTTCTCTTGTCACATTTTCGTCCCTCGAACCTGCTTGTACGTACGTACACACGCGCGACAGTTGTGCCGTAGTCGCGTTCTATATAATAATATTATCTCGTGTATCTGTGTTCATAAGGTGGCAAAAGTCGAAGGACGTGACTAATTCTTTCTTTTTCTCCCTACGCACTGCACGCACGTATGACGTGCTCACCCGCTATCCGCAGTCGTGTATCTGTCGGCGTGGAGTCGTGTTTCAAGTCGGCAGAAAATAATACATTATTCGAAGCGAATTCGTATAATGTTATATTTAATAATATAATATAATAAATTAATAAATGATAATAATTCATCCAATGGTTTTATACGCTCAACGCGTGTTGTGTAATTCGACGATATACAAATCGACCGTATAACTGGTTCCCGGCGATATACCATACATAATAATATAATATATATCATAATATGCAATGAGTTCATTTTATTTTTTTATTTATTTCAAATTGTACATATGTATGCACTATGTATATTGTATAGTCTTTAACGCGGAAATGTAAATGATTTTATAAATGAAACGAGAAATAAAATTAGACTTTGAATAAAAAACATCTTTGAAGGTAAACAAAATATTGAATTGAATTCAAAAATGTAAATTATCGATAAAATATTCCAAGTATAGAAGCTAGTATAGTATAGCTATTTGATTTACTACCTATACTTTATAATCTGCAAATATACGAACCGATAGTACCTATTACCACAAATAATATTTATTGCTATTCTGTGGTATTACTCTCTAGTATCCAACATTTCTGGAAGTAAACATATCGTTTATTCGTTATAGCTTCTGTATTGACGATAATATTACTATATCTTTATGCACTCGAATATGTTGTGATTTATTAGTAAACTACTAACAAGTATGAATAGGTACGTCCTAAGGTAGTTTTTGTAGGTCTAAACTCAAATTTCACTAAAACTGTTATCGCCTTGACATTGTAATTAAAAAATATTCAACAGGTTTGTCGTGATATTACTCATGATGACTATGACGTTATGATCTAAACAGAATTTTCATTGAAAAACGGTAGTCATATATTTTCAAACCGGGTTTTTTTTTTTTACGTGTGATGTAACTGTACATTACAAACTTTTACACGTTAATGAAAATGTTCAAAAGATTGAACATTGAAATGGGTGGTTAATACAGTTATTGTATATGCGGTTTATAATAGCGATTGCAGTTTAAAATTTAACAAATTCTAATAATACAATATACTTATACTGTTTACCAAGTGTAATATACGATATTATAATGATGTATAAGTGTCTTATCCTGCGACCCGATCGTATTCTACAGCGATAATTGTGTATTGTTACTTGCGTATTGTTGATTTACATCTAGACAATTTAGTATACCTAGGTAGGTATCGCTGATTATCTTTAATGAAATGTCTCTCACTCTCTTAGCTTATAGTTTCACGTGGATCAAAACTATCACTTCGCCGGTTTAAAGGGAATAGAATTATATGATTCCTACAAATATAATATAGATGTCTATTGTAGCTATATTTCTCCAACGAGAAGACGTCCTATAGTGATTCCATATTGTACCAGGTGGGCACCAGCCACTAGTGCTAGATTCGATATTGTAAACCGACACCAATCATAATTAAGTTTTTGGATTACGAAATTATCAGATATCGTGCTAACAATGGGAAATTGAGTAGGTAAGCTATAGAATGTTGTCACTGAGTGTAGGGAAACTATTTAAACACAAATTACTTTTCTGAATATCAGTATAATAGGTATACCTATTATAGATATTTTTTTACCCTTTTGAATGTACAATGTTCAAGAACCTTATCGGATATTTTGCAAATAACTATATAGTAACGTTACCGGAAATTACGTACCACGATTTCTTGTACATTATTAAAGATTTAAAATATATATTTATGATTTTTCAATTACTATTTATTAAAAGTGTTTAACTGCGTGTGCTATAATCCACGCAATGCTTATAGATTAATTGTCTTCTGTGAAGGTAAGCTGGAATTGCATTTATTTCAGTTATAATTTAATTTACCTACCATTAAATGCCACAGTTTTAGAAGTTGCAGATAATTTAAAATATTTGATAAATAACTCTCAATTAATTTTTTTAAATGTTTAATGGATGAAAATATAATAACGTTAACGTTATAGATTATAAAATATTTATCATATTACATGGAAGTCGGATAATATCCCATTATTATATATTATATAATATTACACATTTTCGAGAATATTATTTATATTTAACCATGACTACCAGTTCGGATCAAAATTATCATTAAGTAACTTAGCTCAAACGGGTTACTTAAACATGAAAATAAAGTATAGTAAATTAAAACAAGAAAATATCCCAAATACAACTCAAAAAATAAATAAATCAAATTATTAAAGAAAGTTGTTTACTATATTTCAGTACCTATTAAATCTTAAAAATATGTTCAATAAATATTTATGTAGGTGGTTATAGTGTATTATGTATGCGGTTTTGGGTATATTATATTTTATATAGGCCACAGCAGTGGCGTAGCCAGGATTTTTTTCCGGGGAGGAGGCTGATCAACTTTTACACTTTTGTACATAAAATACGTATTAGCACAGATAGGTACCTAGCTGAAAAGTGTTAATACTTATGGTGCATTTTTAATTATTTTAAATACAATTTAAGACTTTTTGAGCGATTATCATAGACCATTAAAATAATTTTTAAATTTTCCTAACATTTCGGGGGGCGGGGATGCACCGCTCTCAGCTCTTCCCCTGGCTACGCCACTGGGCCACAGGGACAATTATGTATTTCATGAATACATGGGGAAAGCATCATAAGTCATTACTCATTATAAGACTTACATTTATGTAATCGTAATGATTATTTATAATGATTTAAAATTCAAATTCCCTGAAAATGTTTCACATAAGTTTCATCGCTTGATTATATTATATTAGTTTTTTCATTATAATTTAACTTATCTTAACTTCTCATCCACAATTTAATGCATTGTAATTTATGGACAATTTTATATTACCTACGAAATATTTAAAATGTTCGTAGTTCTATATTTTACGTAAATAATATTTTATTTTTTATTTTTTTTAAGCTTAATACAATTTATCTTAACACATTAAACTCATAGTTAGGTAAACACGTAGGTATATGTACTAGAAATAATTATAGACTTTTAGTCAATAACATATTTATTTTTAAATTCAATACTGTCATTATTTTATTTTTGAATTGAATTTTTCTAAACCTTCGTATTTTTAAATTCAATTTTATTATACATTTACTATTTAGTTATCTACGACCAATCTTGATTGACGTACACCCATACTTGCTTAGTATGGGTACATGCATGTTATTTTATTCTTCATGAATAATAAGTAATAACTGAATGAATAATTTCTTTATTAATATTCTAGTATAATATTTTATATTATACCAAAAAATTGATGCATTTTAGAGATAAATTGAAATTCTTTATTGTTTAAAAAAATATTTTATCATGTTTCAGAAATATATTTTAAATATTTGCTTATACATAACTATTATATAACGAAAGTTATTTAAGATTGGTTTGTATATTATTATTTCCAAATTATTTACATAACAAATATTTACGAAGAGACTTATTAATAAATAATTGCGATCGAATTATTTGATAACTATATAGCTTCAGTATTTTTGTTGACATGTTAGCTTATTAACTTTGGTTAAATTAAATTTTGATATCTTATTTCGAAATGACCTTATCTAATGATACATTTTATTAGTTATTACTTATTACCTACACTTGTGGCATACGTTAATCTTGGTTTAGTGAATGTAAAACATATACAGTAGGTATAGGTTACCTATTGTTAATGATTTATAATAATATAAGAGTGTTACAACTTATTCTATTAGTAAGTATTTATTATATTATAATTTATAGCTATCGTTATTAAAAACATTTTTTTTTTTTAAATTGTTTATTTATTGATATGAGTAGATATTTACAACATTTAATACTTTGATTGATAGCAAAATATAATTATATGTTTAGTAAAGATTTATTCATACGCGTCACATATTTAATTAATAATGTATTACTTTTTTAATTTAATAAATATCATCTTTATTCTTATTTAAATATGAGCTATTATGCATTAATGGATATAGACACGCTATGCAGTTTAAAAGTTGGAACCGCATAAATTAAGTTTTCAGGTGCTGATTATTGTTTAGTATAATACAACACCCGCGTTTAATTCTTTAAACATCAGTTGAAAAAATACTTAAGTCGACGATAAGTTATTGTTTACTTCTAAACTAAAAGTAAGAGAAAACGTATATTAAAAAAATTATTCTCATTTTTCTTAAATATATCTACCATCTATATAATGGGTGTAAAAAAAGAAATACAATCTAAATTCTATGAAAATCACCTTTGTGGTGAAAAGCAGCCCCCCTCCCAAATTGAATTTTGCTCGTTGACATTGAAATATGTTCAACAACAATACTGTAGGTATAATAGAAAGTATTAATTTTGCTTAATGAACGGATCGTGGGTTTTGTTTCAATGGGTTGACAGCCTCGGCATATTGTTTGCACGACGAAGACGGTCTCTGTTCGGTATTGTCCAAACGATGGTCCCGCGCGCGGTTTAGCGTTTAATATAAATACATACATATAATAATATAATATTATATTGTATTATAATACGAACGCCGTACATTAATACCTATGTATAATATATTTTAATCTCTACTGCGCCAATTGAAATCCGGAATTATTACGTTCGTTCAGAATTCGCGTCGTTTAACATCTTCTAAACTATGCGGATATAACAGTTAACGCCAATAGACTAGGACGACAATAATATAACGAAACGATGACCTATACTGGACTTTTTAGCACTTCAACACTACGATTTCGCGACAATTTAACAGTTTCGCATTGGAATTAGTAAATCTATAAACGACCCGTTGCGTGTTATCGCAGCACGTTAAACGTTTACCGTCAAACATACGATGATAATATTACGATAGAATCTGTGCGTATATCATGGTGTATGCGTGCCAAACTTATAAAACGTCAAAACTATAAACAGTTAGGGTCATATAATACTGCAGTCGAAAACAACTTGCACAGATAGTAATATTATTATGGCTGCGAGTTGACAACGTACAATTAAGGGCTAGCCGGAAAGTCGTGCTGACAATTTGGCATAATACCACTCTGCTGCAGCAGAAAGTGCATTCAAACGGTATCAAATAGCTGCTCTTATGAGTAGGTATTCATGCAAATTAATTTTTGTGGTAAGCCTTGTTGAATTATCTCGAATAATTTACTCGTTCGCTGTGTTGTATACAAGCAATAGTAAGACCCTAAACAAACTCAAAGAGAACGTCGTCGTCGTCGCCGCCGCCGTCGGTTTCTAACTTCAACTTCAACATATTCATTGACATTATCGTTGGAAAATGTCTATCTAGTCGGTCTATATACGGTCTATTTTTCAATTTATACATCGTATTTTTAAAATATATGCTTTAGCTAAAATATGAAAGGACCTTTTCAATTATATGAATTGGGTAAAATATTACCAGTTTGTACCTTTATATTTTGGATATATATTTCAAAACATTTTATTATTGTTTATATAGGTAAAAACTATTGTTTGATTAGACAGTTCAATGTCGAATGAGAAATGTCATTAGAATACAATACATTTAAATACTAAAAGCACATGCAAACATTAATGCATGGAAAATTGCTCGTTGGGGATTTATATTTAAACTTACAATTTATTTATTCATTAAACATTTTTATTCAGCCACAACATGATTTTAGAGATAAATATATAATATTACACTTGAAATTATTCATAACTGTTGGTATATAATAATATATTTATATTTTATAATTATTATAATATATTAAGTCACGATTTATTCATTTAAACTAATAATTAAGTCTGATTATCGATAACTTTGAAGACACGTGGCATAGTGGCTTTATCGTATTTTTAATAATTATAGACCGAAAATGATAAACATAATGATAATTACTATAGATATTTAAATTATTTATGAGTTATAACGATATTTAAATTATCGATAGAGTATACAGTTAAGGGGATTCGATACCGCGATTTTCCGTTTTTGCCCAACACACGTGCGGCATAGTATTTTAGACATGTTTTTTGCCAAACATTCCAATTGATCTATTGAAGCGATAAGATTTCTGAAATCAGATTTGAGTTTCTCGTCAAGTCTACTTGAAATCGTCTTTCTCACATTTCTGATTTTTACCACAACAGTAAGGTATTCTTAATTTAAATATTTGCGACATAGATTTACTTATTAATAATATAAATTTGCATTTTCTTCTAAGATTCTAAGAATTAAATTTATATTAAAAACTAGTTGTAACTAGACAGGGGATGGTCAAGGTTATCTACTGATAAATAATTACTAATTGGGTTAAGATAATAAGGCTTTAATATGTTTTTTTTTTTTTTTTTTATTATTATTATCGAAATTATTTGTTTACCGTAGGTAAATTGATCATCGAATATTAAAGTAATTACAAATTTCCAAAATATGGATAACAAATATCATTTTTTTTTATATATTGGTACGCTACATAAAATGAACGTCCATTACTCTGAACAGTTTTCGCAACGGAATTTCCACTTATTTTTATAATAATTACTGTTATAAGGATGATTATTCACGTCACAATTAAAGTGACAATTTTTATGATACGTAGTATGATAAAAATTGCACATACGCCATAATACCTATACTTATAACTTATTATATCATTATATTATTATCTTCTTTATATTTTTAATGTTATTTATTTTAGAATTATAATTTATAATTGTGCTTGGGTAGTTTCAGCCACTATGTGATGTTTTCCACAATACATTTTCAGCAGGTATACGCTTCAGCGATTAACTGTATCCTGTAGGGGGCCCCAAGTGGTAACATTTTTTAATGATTTTAATAGCTCGAAAACAACTAAATTTTATTGTTTTAAAAATATGCTGTTGTATAGTACCTATTATTAATAGATACGTAAAATTATATTAAAAAAAAAATTACACAATAATTGACTGAGAAATTGAGTTTACCTGGCACGTCAAATAGATTACTCTGTTGGTACACGTATCTATTACCTTAAGAAACTTACTAAAATTCTTGCAACGCAGGAACACGCAAAATCACCGAATTGGTGGTTTGCTTTACTCCGATACCCATAAAAAATGCACTCGTTACGTTAATGATAGATAAGACGTTTTATCTGTAGTTTTGCCAAATTTTCACGTAGGCATCATATTTCAGTATTACCAAAAATAGTTTAAAATGTTACGTGTCTGTAGATTACGTTTAATGTTTGTGACACTATCTCTATAATTTTCTTAAAATAGGACCGATTTGTTTTTCTATTTGTCCGAGATTCGGGTAGACGACCTACACAATATGGAATCGCTAAGCACCCGAATGCCGTTTGAATCACGTCCCGTATCACAGACTGCACTACTCATAAGTCATAACTGATAATTTAAGTTTAATTATTTTCAATTATGTAACTTCTTAATTCAAACGCACTCTGACTTAATATTACGTTTCCCTTAAACCTAATAAGTAAATAAGCAAAAATAAATAAATAATCGATGATTATGCATTTTTTATTTAATACCATATTACCATCTATTTAAAAATGTACCGTATTTTATTTATATTATAAAATAATGTTGTGCTGTGATGACCGACGTTCGGATAAAATATAAACGAAAACAACGGTTACGTTTACATAGTAGTAAATTATAAAAACGTCCATCGTTTGAAATTTGGTAAACGATCGACTGCGTTGATGTAATATTATTATACGCGACCATTGCTCCGAACATCGAATCAATAGGTATACCACTAAACCGTGTACGAGAACTCTGTTGATCGGTATATTATTATCTTCATTATAATATATCTAATATAACATTATGATAGGTAATGATGTGATACCGATGATTCGGTATACGCGCACGATAATGTCTATTAACATCCTAGGAGTCTGGGTACCGCGAGTGCGTATAAAATAATATCTTCATCGTTTAAAATTTGTTAAACGATCGACTGTGTCGATGTTATATAATATTATAATCGCCCGTGCGCTAAACATCAAAATCAATAGGTATCCACTATTGCTACTATTGTGTACGAGAACTCTGTCTATATTTTATTATTATTATCGTCATCATCATCATAATAGGTATAGCTGCTATAACATAACATTATATAATGATAATAATAACATGATATAATATGATACCGACAGGACAAGGGGATACGCGCACGACAATAATGTTTATTAACATTCGAGGTGCGTCTAGGTACCGCGAGTGCGGTAAGTACCGGCTATTATATACCTGATATACCCGACATAGCATACCTGTGGAACCGCTGCAGCACTGACGGCGGATCGTCGTGGCCGGCATCGGCTATTTAGCAGCGGTGTGCCGCGTCGGTAAACGGATTCGTTTGATAGGTTTTAACATTCGAACGCAATGTGGAGGTCGACAGAGATGTAATCAATTTATAATAATAATATTGTGTATGCAGCATGTGCGATATACATACCCCCGCGCACTGCGACGATCGTATATCCGACGACGTAGGTATAATAATATAATATACGCACCATAATATACGATCGTCGGCCAATATCCTTGGCACGGCGATAATATAATGTGTACGGCTATTATAATATGTATATCATATATTATATTATAGGTACTTATATTATATATAATACTATTAAACGACGAACAATCGCCGCTGCGCCGATGAGCCTTTCTCCGCAGAGAATAGCGCGTTTATCCGTTCACGATCCGCCGCGGGACGGCGACGGCAGGCCGAGTGCCCGCGAGTCACACCCTCTCCCCGTAAATGGCGGGGTAGTTTGAGACGAATAATTATATCATAATATATATATTATTACAGTCGAGTGTCGATAGCTCGGTAACCTCGATTTTTTATCTTGCCCCCTTGAAATGTTTTTGAGTCGAGTCTGAGGTATATTATAATTCGAAAAATACATAGTCGAATTTATTTTTATTCCCCTTGCAGAGATATGAGTTATCGAGACTCGACTGCATATCGTTTTCCACACGTTTTTGATACGATTTACATGTATATACACTCAGTAGTCAAATCATATTGTTATATTGTCGCGTTAGGTGAGACACGTCCTGCAGCAGTTATATGAGAGGTCGTTTGCATACTTACGTCACGGGGTAGTTCTGCAAAATGCACGAAGAATTTTGGTTTCGTATAATCTGCAATAATATTATACAGTGCCTGGCCAGTGGCCAGTGCGCGCACACAATGACTGCAACGAGTGCAAATGGGATCTAACCGGCTAACCAGTAACCGTATACCGCAATGCCAGCGGAAGTATATTCGCTTTTCGTTCCGTATCCTCCGGCTTTGCATTCGCAGAAGGCCCCCGCCTCCCACCCCCCGCTTATCGATGTATAACGATTTTCCAAACACACACATACTCGGTGTCAATTCCACTCCGTTCAAGGACCATTAATAATGATATTGTTTCCGGCTGTTAATTAATAAATGCGGTTTGAAATGCGATCGAAGTATTGTAAAAACATATAATAATAATATGTTACCTATATTATGCGATATTATATTATAATCCGCATCGTTATTTGATGTGGCAAGCTACACTAATATATTGTTATTTATTACCATTGCATTTTTTTCCCCAATAAAACGTATGAGGTTCTACAGATTATTATTTGAATAAATTATCGCATTCAAAATCTACTGAACATGTACCTACTAGTTTCAAGTCACGAATTATTCGAACTGTCAACTTTGATGTTTCACATCGAATATTATTCATACATTATGCTATTCGTTTTATACTCTATATAGTTAATAGTCTAATTGAAATTAATGATATAATTTATACATCGTTTTCGGTACCCATACCAGCTTTTTTTGTATATTTTAATATCCAATTATGTTTGTAATTTTAATATTATATATTATAAGCTAATAAAAAAAAAATATATATACATATTGAAAACTTTTAAACATAATTTAAGGAAAATAAAATACAATGTCATTTCAATACAATCTTATTACTTTTATAGTTTTATTACGAAATTCATAAATTATAATTTGGAATTTATTTTTTTTTTTTCAGGTAATGTTGGAGTTTTTAAAGATGACAAACGAACGGAAAAGACACATGAAGATCCAGTTTCTATGGCCATCGGCGAATTCGGCCGATGGCAAGCTATGCTTACTTTAATTTTGTCCTTGTTAAATTTGCCTTGTACATGGCACATATTCGTACTAACGTTCCAGGGGGCAGATACGGACTTCTGGTGTACACCGCCGCCGGGTGTACTGAACCGGATATCCGTGGATGAATGGAAAAATTTAAGTGGTGTAATCCCCGAATCACCAACAAGCAATGTGAGTTACAAAGAAAATTTTAATATCAAGAAACATTTATAATTGCGATTTATATTAACTATAAATATATATAAATACATACAAAATATACATACATAATATATATGATATCAAATTAAATTTGACATTGTTATTTGTTTAACCAATAATACCTAACATAAAACCACAAATTAATTATGTTAATGGAAAAAAAAAAGAACGAAACACTGGTATCTCTTTAAATTTAAAACTATAAACATTTTTAGGATTAATTATACTTAGTTTTGGAACAGCTTAGTATTGAGTTTTATATGATATATGTACAATTTTATTTTAGTGAGAAAGTTGAAACAGCGATGTTTGTAGTTTTAAGATCCTTGACTACGATGGTCGTTGAAATAAAACTATAAAAATACTTCAAAGTGATTATAATATAATATAATTCCATACAAGGTGTCAATTTTATGTCCGACGAATGTATTGTTATTTTATTTGTCAATTTTGTTTTCAGTCGTTAGATATTTTTCATCAATATAATTAATAAAGTTTTTTAACCAAACGGATTTTCTTTTTCAATAATCCTTTTTTTAATATTACTGCTTTAAAAATTGTAAATAACTTATATCAGATGCCTAACATAATATACGCGAAGGTGAACACCGATAAAATGTTTTATTAAACTATATTGCTTTTTATTAAATTACAGAATTCTATACATATTTTTGTTTTATACATAGGTTTCAGTATACGATCCTTGTCATTATCGTGACTTCGACTACGAAAGTTTACTCAGTAAATTTAGTTACACGGAATTACTTAAAAATAAAACAGATCAATATGAGCTTAAAACGTGTGCTTCGTGGCAGTTCAATACTACTGAATTCGGCGATACAATCACTTCCGAAGTAATTTTTATATTATTAAAAATAAATGAGCATTTTTCATTTATTATGATACTCGGATTTACAGTGGAACCTAGTTTGTGACAGAAAAGAATTAAAAAACTTTGCTGAGATGATGTTCTTGATGGGTGTTGCTTTTGGAGGTTTCTTCTCAGGACTCGTGTCAGACAGGTAAGTCAAATTTTGACAAGTTTAAAACATTAACAAGCGAACAACTATTTATAATATGATAATCTTTTTACAAAAAGGGTACGAACTTTTAAACAGATTACGAAAATTATTTAGATGAACAGTAAAATCTTATTATTAAACACTGGTAACGAAATTTGTTAAAGTATGTGCATACCTATACTGTTTATGTAAAGCTTGAACATGTGAAATGTGCAGTGTCATAATATTCCGTTTAATTTATTCGTTTAAAGCGATGTTAGTTTATACTATAGTAATATTATTATTTAATAAAGAGTAACACATAATGTGCTTTTGTAGATATTAATAGTTTACTAGCGTATACCTACCTACATAAATAACGTAAGAAAAAATAGAAACGACCAACATAATAAAGGAAAGTTCAAAATGTTATATCATTTCCTCTATTTTTTTTTTCATTTCCTTTTATTTTCAACCATTATATAATTTAATATCTTTATTATCTGTTTCGGAGTTTGTACAATTCGTTTAAACATCACGTATACCCGAATACGTAGGTATTATTGTTAATACTCGTAATTGTAGAAAATATAAATTAGATTTCCGGTAAATTCATTATATAGTTACATGTTTTTTTTTCCATTGGATACTTAAAGGGGATCATTTATTGAAAGAACATTGCAATATGTTGTTAAATTGGCTTAAAATATCTAAATTTAATTAAAACATTTTGCTTTATTTATTTAGATACCTACATAACGAATATTATGTATACTTTTATAATATAATATTTTTATGTTTGTAGATTTGGTAGAAAGAAGACGTTGATGGCTTCCTTAATCATGCAGTTGGCTCTTGGCATTTTAGTCGCCATTTGTCCTTGGTTTGAATTCTATCTGGTATTGAGATTTATTTTGGGATTTGTTTGTGTGAGCATCGTCTTTAGTGGTTTTGTGTTGTGTAAGTATTCCACATAATATTAAAATATATTGTTCAACAGTGTTGATTTAATAACGGTTTTTTGTTAAATATAGGCATGGAACTGGTTGGTGGTAAATGGTTGACAATCGCTGGAGTTCTTTACTTGCTCCCTGTTCCTATGAGCTACATTATAATATCCGGAATCGCATATATATGTAGAGGATGGAGGTTACTGCAGTGGTGTGTCACTTTACCCGCCGTATTTTTCTTGGTTTTGCATTGGTAAGACATTAAAATATCGAGATATTGCGAACACAGTTTTTTATTCATACGGATTATTAGGTTTGTTCCCGAATCGCCGAGATGGTTATTGGCCATGGGCAGAGTGGATGAGACTATGGAAGTTTTGGAAAAGGCCTCTAAAATTAATAAGCACCCCTTGCCAGTGAATATGGACAAAATTCTTAAACAAGTAAGTTAAAAATTAAAATTACATTATAACACCTGTTTAATTTTTTGGCGAAAAATGTATAAATTACATTATTTAATTCAACGTATATGCTACTGTGTTTAGTGCAATCAATGTAAAATATATGTACACTGTGTTTAATATTAATGTTATTATTTGTCACAGCAAAATTATTTATATTAAGTATATGTATGTCATGAGTCATATTTTGGTTTTACTAAAATAGGTCATCTTAATAGTGGGTCGTGTATTGATGACTTCGCTGGAACGATACAAGAATCGTTATGTAATGTGGAGGCCAAACTCAAGTTATTTGACTCATATCTTAATATAAATAACTGATTAATTAGAAATAAAGAATATAAATATTTAAATAACTATTTTTTTAATTTTAATGTCACTCATTTATTACCTATAGGCTATAGCTATAGTTAATTTATACTTGTTGAATATATTGTTTTTATAATCTACTGTTTATTTTGTTTCAGAGTATAAACAAATTCGAAATTAATGGCAAACCTAAAGTACGAGTTTCAGATTTATTTCGTACCAAAAATATTAGAAAGATTTCCCTTGTTTTATACATACTTTGGTTCAGTCTTTACTTAGTATACTATGGGCTTGTACTTAATCTGTCTAACATCGGTGGAAATATATACATAAACACTATAATATCAGGTAATTTTCATAACAAAATAGTATATTTATTTTATCTTTTAAATTTAAAATAATAAATATGTCAACGAATTCTCCATTTATATTGTATTAATTATAAATCGACTGCGTTGATAAGTTGTATAATTATTTAAATGCATGGTAATTAATTAATATGCAAATATACAGTAAAAAATAACCAAGTTTAAGTGTTCTCACTAAAAACATTATTCAATAATGAATTTGAATTTAGGTTTGGTCGAAATTCCAGCAATATTGATTAGTGTAGTAATATTGCTTAAAATGGGTCGAAGAATTCCATTGTGCCTTACCATGGTAGCTGGAGGAATTGCGTGTTTACTAACTACGATTCTACCAGCAGGTACTTATATTTAGATATTTTACATTTTGAAATTTTACTTGTTAATCATTTTAAAATATATTTAATAATAATATAATTAGATACGGATGAGTGGATATCGCTATCGTTGGTGATGGCTGGCAAATTTTCCGTGTCGTCGTCAAATGTTATTATGCCTCTCTACACAGCCGAATTGTTCCCAACTGTTATAAGGAATTTAGGAGTGGGAACTTCAAATATACCAGCAGGAATTGCACTTATTATGGTGCCATACCTTTGGAACTTGGTGAGTCCAGTGAATATATTTTCTCTTAAAATTTAAATTGTATTCTTATTTTACTAAACGTCTGTTACAGTCTCCATTGAGCAAAGTCTTACCGTTATTGGTACTTGGAACAGTCAGTGTCATTGGTGGCTTGTCTGTACTTATGTTACCAGAAACAGGCAGTTATCTTTCTGATACATTAGAAGAAGTAGAGGATTGTATTAGGTAAATAACAACAAAAAAAAAAACAAATTTACTAAGTAATTATTTTTGTAATTTTGTAATTTTTATCATCGCCGTTCGTGTTATATTTCAGCACATCAAATAGTACACAGAAAAAATATATCGATACAATAAGTAGTAACGTACAAAGTTCACCATCCGAGAAAGAATAATTCCTTCATAATAGATATTATACGGTTAATTATTTGTTTATTCATTTGTCTTCCTAATCGTTTTATTACGTTTTGATAAGTATTTTAAAAACATATTTTTTTTTATTCATTCTGCATATTCCTGTGATAATTATCTAAAATTATAGTTGATCAATAAGTCAACGAAAGTACTACACCGATAGTCTATATTATGTTAATATAGTTTTATAAAAAAATAAATAGAATTAACTTAGTTCTTGTAAAAAACTGGACTGACTTTGTCAATTTTTTTTTTACAAACTATTGCCTATGGATAATATAAAATACATTGTTACCCATAGGTACTTGTTATATAAGTTTAGTTATATCTTTGTTTGTAATAAATATTATAAAATGTATATATTTTAATGATTAAATTCATATAATATTATGTATTATGTATATATATTATATTCTATATTAATAAGAAAAAAAAATATTAACTTTAATCATAATATTTAAAGATAGATAAATAACATGTTGTTATTATGTTTTCGTTAATCTTAAACTACGCAAAAAGTATTTAAATAATAGATTTTATTGATTTATAAAAACTTGTATTATATAAACTTATAATATGATATCGGAATAATTGACCAAGACTTAATATAAATATATTTAAATAATGCTAATTATATTTTGATTTCTTGTAATGTCCTATAGGCTATAGTACCTAAGTTATACAACTACCTACTGCGTTTTAATTTTCAAAATGTTACCAAGTATTTACTACAACAAATAAAGATAAACATGTAAGACACTTACCAACTATATAAGTGCAGAAAAGTGGGTCATAATTGTATATCTAATTGAATAGGTTGGTTCTTGGAATTTGAATATGATATATTTTCATTTCGACCTTCGGGTACCTTTGTATAAACATATTGTAAGGGAAATAAGACTTATATATAATTTAATCAGTATAAGTCCAAGTTTGTTGAAAGTTGTTAGGAATAATATCTAAAGAATGAAAAACGAGGAATCTAAACAGGTTTTCATTAAAATTTTTATCACCTATTCAAACGATCGGAAGACGGAAAAAATAGATATTTTTAGGAGGAAAAATTGTGTGTTTGAATTCCACTCGAGTTGCTTTTTGTTTACAGTTTTAATGTTTAAAATTTAAAAAGAATATTAAATTAATGATTAACAGTTAACATTATATCAAATTGGTTTCGATTATATTTTTTTAATATATAATATATATTTTATTTATTGGCTGTTATAAAAACTCTCATTTTTTTCGTAAAGCATCACAACATTACATACATTGTATTTTAACACGTTTAAGTTCACAATTTAGTTTTGTTGGTTTGAAAATGTGTGCGTGTTTTTACAGTAAGTTTTCTGGTCCAGACACAGTAAGGTACTTACCAAGTATTGGATAAATGTTAAATTTTATTTTGCCTGATACCTACGCATTGCAGTCTGATGCCTATTCGTTGTATCATCAGTTAGTCAGTGTATGTGTCTATTGACATAAATATATTTACAATTTTGTGAATTTTTTATTACGATAAGTTTTTGAATTCAGATTTTAGTCAAGTATGATGCGGTGTGTGAACCTGAGCATACCTACTCAAAATTGGTACTCAAAATGCAGTTTTGGACTCGCTAGTAATATTCACTACGTCTTATCCGTTATTATTTGGCGTGTTCTATAAACATCATTTAATCTTGAAAACAAAAAGTCAAAGTTATTACCCTAGTGTAAACTTAAGTGGCTATTAAGAATACGATATATAGGACATTTTTATTTTGGTTTTATGGCCTTTTATAGCGAAGCTCTTTAAGAGGGTCTGTTGTCAAATTGCCGAGAATACCGTATTATTTACTGCTGCTGGGACAGAAAGAAAAATAAAACCGACTCCTTCCTCCTTCCACGTCGTAGTCTGACAAGCCTAAATAAAAAAGTGCTCTCACTGGACTCTCAGAAACGTATGATTAAAACCAACATTTCGCTCTCACACAAATCAAATTTAGACGAGCCAAAAGGCTAAATACATGCAATATTATAAAATTAAATTCTGTATGTTATTTCAAGAGTTAAATTCGTTATAGGTACCTACATAATTAATTGATTATATCATTTGTATAGGTACTTAATTAATTAATTATCTGATTGTACATTTTTTTGATGATTTATTTTTATTTTTATAATTTATAATTTATAATTTATTTCTATAGTACCTAATTATAATATAATATACATTATTAAATGTAATTAATTATTTTTTAAGATACGCGGTGTTGTAAAATAATTTATGTCCTAAGGGATTTTACAAAAAAATACATTTTGTGTGACATAAGTATATATATTTAAAATAATTATAATATTCTAATTTCAATTTAAAATTACAATTTAGCTATAAACTTCTATTCAAAGTGGGCACAGGTACCACAAATATTATGTATCGTATAGTCGTTATGCGCTGAAGTAAATTTGTTATAATCTATAATCAGTGTGAATATCGCTATAATTTCTTCTGTAAGCTTATATTTATTTATATTCAAGATTCCCATTTCAACCACAGACATATTAAATAAATAAATAATATATATAATATACGATCATGTTTAAAATTACGATTATGTTAATCAGTGTGTACATTATTGTGCGCATTCATTTAACTACATTATGCGCCTTGTACAACATAAAATTAAAAAGTCAACAGGATCAAGGACGAAGAGTTTCTAACTTGTTTCCTTTCGCTTAGCACGGGATTGTATAGCCATACATTTTCTTTTTTATTAAACACAGTGATGAATAATCGCATTTAAAAACGATTCTGAATGGAGCTTGCTTTACAATAATAGCGTAAGCTCGTCATAATAGGATGCTTTTAAACTTTAAGTTTCTTATAAAATGTAAATTTTAAAACATTTTGTTATGTCTATGTTACTTATATAATTATGTTAAATAATCAGTAATTATTTTAACTTTTAAGACCTTAGGATTATTATATATTTTTGAATTTCTATAAATCAATCGATTTTATTTTATGAGGAAACTCGTAGATATTTATAATTTTCTTTTGTTCTTATAATTTATCGAAAGTTTTTCCTTAAATTTTAAAAAAATGAACTCCTTAAAGTGTATTGGTTGTCTCTAAATTAACAGTAAAATAATATATTATACTATAGACGGAAACAAAAATATCAGTGTTAAACCAATTCGTTCCTCGCTTTACATATGATTTTGTAAATTGTAGTAATTGTTGTAATTGTGTAAGATAGGTTTGTATAATATACTGTTTAACTAACAATCATTTTCCAAATGTAATGATTTACTATCCTAATTCCTATCCAAAAAATGTAAACACCATTTTAGACTTTGGATATAGATCGGGTTTTAGAAATAGAAATATAATGTCTATGTTCTGACACGATACTAGCGATTAGTAACGAAGTATAATAATGGTTATCGTGAATTCAATTTTGTTTAAATTTATGTCTATAATTAAAACACTACCTTTAAAATATTTTATTAAATTAATTATTATGCTAATACTGTTATTATTTTCATGTTTGCCAACAGTAAATTAAAGTATTGCTATATTTATAAATATGCTGCCTGCAAGTAAATGCTGATTTGGTTGAATCGCTCAAGTAAATATACCGTTCGGAGATTCGAATAGAAATATGTTTTCCTAGACCTTATCTCGACCGGAAAGTAAATTGCTTCTTGTGTATATAAGCAATGCACTACCTCAATGAACAAGCGGGGATACAGTGCAGTGTGTTCAGTACCCATCTCATGTTGCTAAATTATGCAATGAAACGTGGATTGGAAAATCCGTGGTAAAACACTGTCAAAACTGTTTTGAATATTTTATGCGATTTCTATTTTATTTTTTCACCCTACCGCTTTTCTCTCTAGCTACTGAAAGAGAAGTGTGTCGAGGAGCCGTTCATTTTTGTTATTTCATGAAGGGCGACAACACGTGCTCGAGAACGACGAGTTTACAAAAAAAGTGCCTACTACTCGGGGGGTGAATGTTTAATGTGGAGAATATACCGTGTCGCAGTGCCAAACCTTCTACTAGAACTACCATTTCTTCTCTTTTGCCCTCCCCTTTATCGCCCACACAAAAACGTCCTCGGCTAAACCTACATCAAAACTTCCGACCACGCACGTGCGTAAACTCGACAGCCAACGCTTCTCATGGCGTGATAAAAAAAAAGAAAAGTTCTCTACCTACTATATTGTCTGCACTACGGGCCATAGGGCATAGACTTAAACTTATGAAGGATTTAAAATTTAATGAGCTCCGTCTGAAAATGACCTACATATTATATATTGAATTCAGTAGGTACATCAATAGTTGTGCTGCATTGTGTTATTCGTTATTATTATTTGTAATATATAATATTTATTGATCCTTTGATTCGTGTTGAAGAGTTATGCATATTATAATTATTAATTATATAAATTAAAAATTGACTTGTGAAAATATTAATGATTTAATCCAAAAACATAATTTTTCAATTGAAAACACTTATAGTTACGAGATAAGTGAATTGTGGCAAGGATATATTTTATCCTAGTGAAAGTCTTTATGATTATATTATTATAATATTCTACTCTACAAAACACAAGAGTTAAGATTTTATAGTCAATTATTTGTGAAAAATAAGATTACGAAGACGACGAATCTTTAAACTGTATATGAATATAATATATTTTACGGATTACGTTTGAAAATATAAATAGAGATAAAATGGAAATCAATGATTGGTTTAAAGCACGACGATGAAGAGGTTAACTATTTTGGTAGGCTTATTACAAAATAATTAATATTAATTAAATCAAAAAGCATTGCTTTCAAACACTGGCTCTAACAAAATGTATTGTATACAAAGTGCGTGATATAGCACGAGACTAACTTGTTTAATATGTTGGTCTTAATTTTACTCACAAAATTAATGGTAATCAATCAAAATATTATAGTAGCTTAACTTTGTAAGTTTCGTTGAATTTGGTTTATCTTCTATAATGTTCAGTTGTAATACAATCAGCAACAGCCTAGGCAGAGGTACAGCAGAAGTTGGCGAATGATCAACTTCCGAGTTTGTGAACTTTAGACAATCCAAGTTTTAATTGTTATGAGTGAAAAGTCATGTTCGCTAGCTTACAAATCATAATAATCAATTATATTAATGTTCCTTACATCTCTAACAGTAATAAGTTAATGAACTACAGTGGTAATCTAAACATAACATAATAATATTGTTATTTAAACATAATCGTGCCTAAAACAAAAATCGTTTAATACGTATTTCCATGTAAATATTCTTTGCGTTATAAATTTCACACTAACCATATTTTTAAATAATTTTGTTTTCATTTTTTGATAGAACGGATGCTTTTAAAGTTTTAATATTAGCTCTATACAGGTGTTGAATAATAGGCAATGTATAAATTATAATTTTAATGTTACAAACATGTTCGCTCACTTTTTTTTTTACGAAGATTAGAAAAAAAATATTGAAATAAAATTAATTTTCTTTTACGTAAGTTCTTGTTGTGGTTTATACACTTATATTAAAGATTAACTTTCTTATCAGAATTATAAGATAGTGTACAGGGATTTTGTGTAACCTATCATATGAGGTGATTTTGCGGGATCACGAAGGGCTTCACAAACAGTTTTTGATGTTTAACGAAACGAGAGAGCTTATAGTTATTTTTTTTTTTTACTTTAGAGATAGAAAATCTTGTTATAAAAAGACTGTTATTTAAGATTATTATTGGTCCCTTGGAAGTCTTTTAAAATAGCGTCCATAAGTCGAGAAGTTAATGGAAGAAATGAACCCACAGGAAATAGTCAAATAAACTAGAAAAAATTTTTTTTTTTATAAAATTCAATTAATTTAATAATACCATTTCTGGCTTACCTAGAAATTAGACCCCAGTTGGTGTAAAATAAATATAAACTAAATTAACACGTAATACATAATGCATTAGTTTATTATTACTTTCCCATTAATAACGCAAAATATAATACAATATAAATATGTATCAATATAATGTGATTGGATCTAGTACGTTTCTTTCGATTTTTTGAAAAGCTTTAAAACTCTATTTTAAACATTTTTTTTTTTTTTAAATGTTGATACATTTCAAATGTTTATTATTCTTAAGTGAAAATACAATTGTGCGGATATCCAATTTTATGTACGCATAGTAAAAAATTTAAATTATTATCATATGAACGGTGTATTATCACTGCAGGTAGAATGCACGATTATTAATAAGACGTATAATATTACACTTTTTCTAAAAAATAAAATAAAAAATGTCTATTATTGGTACGTGTGCGTGAGGTATCATAATAAATATGGGAGATATGTTATAGGTATATATGTAGTGTATGTGGTGATACAGCCTAATCTTAATTTTATTACTAATGGTTACTCATTACACGGTATTGGAATATTGCCTATGTTGAGCCCCTATAATATTTTGTCGGTATTCAGCCTACAACTAATATGCAGTTTAACTATTTGTTTTATAGTTAAATAGCATAAAAACTCAAATTTGTTTCGATAAACTTTGGGGGGTACGTAAATAAAAAATTGTTACGTTTGTGTGAAAAAACAATGATAGTATTGAAAAATTACTATAATGACGTTTTACATACTAAATATTATATAATAATATACTACTCCTAACACAAAATTAAATTTAACATAATAATTTCTACGTAAACACGTATAATATAGTGTGTACAAATTATATTTTTAAAAATCTCATTATTAACTTACAGAAGTAATTTAATTTATAATATAAAGAGAACTGTTAGATTATTGGTAAATACTAAACAACGTTGATTATGAAAAGAAAAGGCGGACCACGTTCAAAAGTTGACATTCGAGACAATCACGGTAACGCTAGTGTTTCAATACGGGTATTGTATCGGTCGTTGTCAACCTGCACTGAAGACGGGAGATCTACAATACACCGTACTATGTTGCACACAAAGGATATAACTGTATTGTTGTTCGACCCGATAAACCAATTACAAATGTCGATTCTAATTGGGTGCAGTGCTTTGCGTGTGCCGATGGATCGATGTACCGTCCCCTCGGTAGACTCCTCTGCGAATGATCGGGGATTGTTTGGTTTTCGAGTTTTAGTGCTTTCCGAATTATGTACCTACAAAACACCCACCACGGTCACTATTTTCGATGTCCAAAGGGGAACACACAATAACTACCTGTATTGAAATTTATTAGCTTTATTCGCATTTGCTTATCACATATACACGGTGTAACGACGAAAATATAATCTACCCCTAACCCCGGCTGGTATATGATATACCTACACCGCGTTTCCATTAATACTCAAACGAACATTGATCATTATCTCTCATAATGGTTGTTGCCCAATGGACTATATTATTATAATAATAATGTTATACAATGTGCAATACTGTGACCATGCAAATATTTTATTGTACTATTCATTTTTACTAGAATTAAAAGTTAAGTTATAAAATGTAAACCCCCCTTGAACTTCTAACTCAAAATAATTTGCTCATTTTCATGTGTTTTCCATATTTTGTCAAGATTTGAACTTTAAATGCTTATAAAAAAAAACTGTCACTAAAGATTTTTAATATCTTACAAATGTCATTGTAACAATATAGTAGGAGCCTTGTATTACATTTTCAAGATTTTTTACCCGACAAATAAAGTTTTATTGACATTCATAGAAAAAAAATCTAAAAAAATTGGAAACTGAAATGTCCCTAAACAGTTCAAAATATTTTGAAAATGTTATGGTGTTTAGAAAATGCTAATTTAAATATTCAGTCAAAATGTAATGTATCGGTCATTTGTTTTAGAGTTACACCAAAAACCAAAATCGACGAGTAAAGTAATTCTATATTATATAATGAGACGGTTCTGTCTTGTTACATTATATACATGGAACAAAATTAATAAGACGTACTTGATATTAAATTGGTAACACATATTTAAAGATTTACAGGAAATTTACAACAAATTTACCACAAATTAATATTTGTAAATATACAGACATTATATATACAGATTACTGGTAATATAATAACAACATTATATACAAGGGACATATGAGATTTATCACTCGTCAGTGTAATTACCTTAATGAACAATATAAGATGGGTGAACCGTCATAAACACACAGCTTGAACTTACACGTGTCAAACTGCACAGGATCGACACGGTTTTCCATCCGCCGAATCTAAACTATATGGTCACCTCGAAGAGTCGGACCGGATCTTATCTTTGCGGAACGACGATGGTGTACCGCACCAACAACACAGTCACCTGCCGATCTTCAGCAGTCACCTCCCGAAGGACGAAAGGATCGGCTTATGCCTTATTCGTTTAGGTGCTGCAGCCCCTTGCAGCCAGTCACCGTCGTAATCGGCTGCCAAGGCTACGTTCTCCGGTTCGTCAATCTGCTGTCCGGCAGACATATTTTTTCAATGACGTTGACTTCGATCGGCCATGGACATATCATCATCGAAGGCAGTGGAACAGGACTCATTATCGAAGCAATAATCTTGGTCCGCTTAGCCGTTATAACGAATCTCATCGACCGCGGAAAAGTTGGCACAGACAGCACTAAGTTTATCAAACGTCATATGGCCGCTGCTCTCAAGGATTTTGCTAATGCGTCCAAGAGGACAATTTTATCTGCAGACTTGACCGTGTTCTTACGTCATCTATAAGACACTAGCCGGACGGTGTTGATTTTCAGCTTTTGGACCTGCGTAGCCGTTGATGTATTCAACGTCCTGGCTGTCTCCACGTTTCACTACAGACACAGTCTGTTACATTTTCTTCAATTATAATATCTGGTTTTCTCGGAACGAAGTACTCATTTCCACGCTAACCGCGGATTCTATCGAATTGCCCACGATTTCTAAGAATTCGAGTTGATCCGGATTTAACTAAAAAGAGTCATGTCGATTTTCTCTTCGTTGGACAACGCATGCGGGTGTAACGCCTTTTAACGTAAAATTTACCATGTTATGCGTTAGTAAGATAGAGACAACACATGCGGGTGAAACATTCTCTATTCCTCTTAAAAAATGTTCTCTAAAAAGCATTCTTAAACTCATAAGTAATAATATTAAAATTAATTACATTGCACTAACTCAATAATTAAAAAATAATTGACTATGTGTTTGGGGCATAAGTGTAGATTTAAAAACAAAACGTTTCCCCATGGATCATATCATTAAATAATTTCATAATTAATTAACTTTAATCTGTTAAGAATAATTTTAAATAAACCTAGACTTCATTCAATCAGTTTGCTATATTATGAACTTTCAGTTGACTCAAATTCTATTATACATACCTTAGGTATTTTATTAACTTTGAAGATATTATTATGTTTGATCATAAGTTTAATAAGAGTAAGGAAAAATCTAATATTAAATATGTTATACGACTTAAGCTTTATACATCCATCCGCTACCCAGTACAATAAAATATGTTTTAAATACTAATATTATTATTAGGTATGTATATTAATTATTTGTATTAATTTACTACCTAATTAATTCTATTTGAATTTTCTTAATTTTTAGAAATTACTGTAATATAATAATTTATAACCAACTCTGTCTTTTTACCATGACATGTGCTTACAACGAGTAATGATTACAATTATAAATTATCATATAATAAAAATACAAAAATATAATATTGAAATTGAATTATATAATATTTTATATTAAAAAGAAATTTAACATTGCATTTTGAATAATTTGAGTAATTGTGCTGTTAAAAATTATAAGATACGAACAAACATACACAATAATTGTTACATAAAATATGAACATTGCACCTACCAATATTATTATACCTATGCTTAGCTATACATTAAATAGCTTACAGTTGGAATATTATGTAATATTATCATTAAATGCAGAATTTCTTAAAACATTTTCCAATTTCATACTTATAGGTATCATGTTCGAATCAGATTACGACGTTTGGTGTATTATAACAACAGAGTGACATGTCAATAATATAATAATGCCATCTTCATATAACCAAAGAAACGATAGCTAAGAAAAAAAACCTTTACCTGACTGGGCTATCAGCTATATTGGATTTGTCTAAACCCTCTGCGGTCACCGTGAAAGTTTCTTGATGTCTGAAATTGAAGTGATATTACCCGGGGATGGCGCGAGGGGCCAAGAAACGGTTTGCATCAGTTAAACGACCCGAGAGGGAAATTTCACGGTCGAACTAACTCGCTTCCACTCGCCCACTCGTCTTGGGAGATACGCAGTTAAAAGATAACTGTGATCAATAAATTGAAACATAAGAAGAAGAAAAAAATAAGGAGAAAAAAACGGAGGAAAAAAAGTCATCTAGTCAAATGCAAAGTGCTTTTTTCTCTCTTTATGGCTGAATGAGATTATCTAATTTATACTCAACGACGTTATCAAAACCAAACCACTCGGGTCTTATTACGCCTGTTCTTCCCAATATACCTGTTAATTTCATTTTGACAGTTGTAGTTTAGGATATTTCAATGCGGCGTACTCGTTGTTGCATCCAAATAATTATCGTTTCACGTTCTTAACAGATCAAAAAAATATTTAATGTACTAAGCAATACATTGTTCGAATCAAACTCAATCAAACAGAAAGCTATAGAATATATTATGGAAAATATAGACAAAATAATTATTTTATCTGATAAAATGTTCGGTTACTGATCAATATAGAATATATTCAAATCCACCTTTTTTTAATTTTTAATTTTGAACGAAATATGTTAATAATATTATAAGATTTTAAGATTGATCGTCCTGGTGGAACATGTACATCACAACATCATCGGTTAGAACCCAGCTACGGTCGGCCCCTGTCACGTATACAGCTGTCCAGAGAGATGGAGATAGACTGCTGTCATCCCCGCCACAGTACATAGGTAATATCGTACCTTAAGGTTGTAAACTAAGAAAAATAGTTTTAAAATTATAATATCTATTCTAAAAGCGACGTGTAGGTACTATTGTACAGGTAGGTAGGTAGATAATTATCATGATAATGCAATAAGCCAATATGTCTGGGGAAAAAAAGTTGTACAACATATAATAACACAATACGTCTGAACACTTATTATTAATTTTTATTTACTCAAACGATAAACAATATTATACAGGTGTGTACGGGTTTGCATAAAAAATCATTTTTTTATTCAGTAAGCACACACCCACATATATTAATGCACTGCAGTAACTTTCGGCGTATCGATTTTCGATGCATCCGTTGTAAAAGCTAACAATAATGTATTGTATTTAAAATTTAAATGAACGATGATGATGATAATAATAATATTATCGTCACGAAAATCGGCGCGGTGTAAAAACAACTAATATTAATCGTCACGATTATTAGGTAGATGCCTATAACCTATACTATAATAATATGTAGAGACGACTGACCAGCTAGTGAAGATATCTGCGCAGCGATATCCATTTGACGGTCCTCCACCGGACATCGTCGTCGGCGATAGTGGCCGAAAGTGGTGCGTGACGTACATGCGCGTATTGTATAATATATTATTATTACAGTGTTCGGTGGATGTGGCGGGGAGGGGGGCAGTATCGTCGTCCATCGGTCAACGTTGTTCGCGGTCAACCGGACCCATTTGATATCCGGCCCGGAACTTTCGACCGCGTCAAGTTGTCTCCGGGTCTGCGAGGGCGCGCGCGGTCGGGTTGACAACTGTAAGCCCCCGACCACCACCCTTAAATTCTCCACACACACCCCTACCATACCGTAAAAGCGACAAAATCGTCCACGAAGTGCAGGCACTGTCTGCGTACCTATATATATATATATACATTATTATGTATGTAACTTTATATAGATCTATATATATGTATATACGCATATTATATTATATCGCCGCAGCAATATAACACACGGCATTTTGACAGACGCTCCTCCGCTAACCGGATCTGGGACGTAATTAACGTAATGGATCCCGGTGTTCCGCGCAAAGTGCATAAATGTCGCGCAGACCTCGTTCGAGGGGTAGCTGGTATATATAAATATATCGCGGAGGTGGCGGTGGCTGCGAGAGGGTAGGCAGCTGACAGTTCGCGGTAAAACACTGTTGTCGCGTCGGTATAGGTACACGATGATATTGTACAATATACCTAATATAGTAATATATAATATGTATTTCTGTGCTCACGTTATATTATTATTATCTATCGTACGATACGCGTATAACGCGGCATCGCGAAGCGCATCGGCTCTGGTATCTGTAGGTCACAACTCATATTTTGCGTGCGTTCATCTCTTTCACAACTCATTCGCGCACAATTTATGAAAATGTCGCCAAAGAAATTCGAAGCGCCGATGTGGCTGTGATGGAGTTGCGAACCACACGGGCACTATTATCGACTCGTATGATCAGCTACGAATCATTGGAGCTCAGCTATGCGTGCTTATGGCTTCTTTTTATGTCTGCAGATATGCCGTGAGTCAGGAGAGAGAGAGTGATTAACGACATTATAATATTATTAGGTGTTTGCGCTCAATCACATTGGGCCTCTTGATCCAGATAATATTATTGACTTTGATGTTTTTATCAACTTCGCCCATGATGGTGACTTTTAAATACCTCAATGTACATTTTTTTTTACTTAACTATTAAAATGTTGTTTAAAAATGTTATCGTTTTATTAATATTTATAAGATAATAATTCATATTTTAATATACTTAGGTACAATATTAATACTGTACAATACTGAAATATTATAAAATCTTAGTCTAGAAAAAAAGAACGTGATCTTATAAATGTTTTTAAAAACTTTAAAAAAAAAAAAAAGGTGGGTAAGTGGATGTCGCTCTGCTGTACAGTAGGTTAGAAGTGGGTCACTGTATAATGGACAGTATTAAATTTGAATTCAATGATATAATATCACTGTATAAGAAAAACGATTCTGAGCGGAGACGGTATATCAGTCTATGTATTAGACATATAATATATACTTATCTATGGTATTAAAAAAAAATTGACCTATAATAGGTACCTATAATAAATTCCAAATTAATCATATCATAATATCTATTAGGTACTTATAAGTTATAACGCGTTATACATCAACAAAAAACCGTGGTAAAATCATAGATATATAATAGTATACTTTAGAAGTTTCAAGTACCCACGAATAATATTATACAATCACAACAAAATAACTAAAATAGTTAACCTAGGTTTTTAATATGTAATTTCGTCCAAATTTGTACTTAAAATGACTATAAAAATAAACTGTGTAAATGTATTTTTTAAATTTTTTGGTAACAGAATTAATTACTTATGTGGAATCTTGTTTTAAATTTTTAATTCTTAGATACAAAAATTGAACATTTTATAAATTTTTAACTACAAAATAATTTTTCAAAAAATATCTATAAGAAAGTCAAATTAAATTTTTATGATCGTTTGAAATTCAAATTTTTACAACATTGGATATTCACTCGATTTCTCATGTAGCGATTTCCTTATTTTGTTGTAATTCAAAAACGAATAACTGCAGATACATGAAAATTTTACTGAATGTTTATATTAGCATTTCCTATACACCATAAAATTTTGAAAATAATTTGATTCTTTTTGAGCTGAGTACAGACATGGTCAGTTTTCAATTTTTTTAGTTTTTTTTTCTATAAATATCAATAAAGTTTTATCTGTTGGGCCAAAAAGTGTATAAATTTAATACAAAGCTCCTGATATATTGTTACAATATCAGTTGAAAAATATTAAAAAAACATAGGCACAATTTTTTTTTATAAGCATTTAAATATCAAATTTTGACAAAATTTATCAAATTTTAATTTGAAAAATTATTTTGTAGTTAAAAATTTATAAAATGTTCAATTTTTGTATCTAAGAATTAAAAATTTAAAACAAGATTCCACATAAGTAATTAATTCTGTTACCAAAAAATTTAAAAAATACATTTACACAGTTTATTTTTATAGTCATTTTAAGTACAAATTTGGATGAAATTACATATTAAAAACCTAGGATAACTATTTTAGTTATTTTGTTGTGATTGTATAATATTATTCGTGGGTACTTGAAACTTCTAAAGTATACTATTATATATCTATGATTTTACCACGGTTTTTTGTTGATGTATAACAGCGTTATAACTTATAAGTACCTAATAGATATTATGATATGA
>NC_042494.1:134871813-134872689 GCF_005508785.2 Acyrthosiphon pisum
CAAACCAAATTGCTACGGCGAGCGTCGAGGTCGCTCGTCTCGCGAAACCCGATAAAACGGACGCGAAATGAGACACCATTTCACCGTCGACCGTGCTGGTGGCTCCTGGAAAAAACTTTTCTAATGCATGTTGGACTGCGGGACTTCTTACAACGTGGGTGATGGATGAACACTGTCATCGCGAGTACTGAGCACAACATGCACTCTGCATGCTCTGCACTCATCAACAGTCCTAATCCGTATACAGCCGAAGTGCCGAACACGGCGACAACCAATATCAAAGTAACGCTGACAATAGCAATGATATTGTCGTACTGAAATAAAATAAATATTTAAGTAAATAATTTTTATTTATCTAATTCGTCGACGAACGCGTAACACACACACGACGGCTTGAAACAGCGTTTTTCTATATAATATCAAATAAAACTTAGGTACACATTTTGGGGATTGTTTTCTGAGCCCGCTCGACATGTTCCTTTATATTTTCTGGTTCAAAAATAGCCTCCGAAAACTTAAAGAAAAAAAGGCGGGTAAGTCGTGGATGTCGCTCTGCTGTACAGTAGGTTACAAGTGGGTTACTGTAATGGATGGAATTAAATTTGAATCCAATGATATTATATCAACGGAGATGATTTGTCAGTCTAGGATATATTATTTTTAAAGAAAAACTTATGGAGAACCTTGTACCAAATTTTAAAACTTAGTTATAAAAGAAAAAATTTTTACGATTTTTCAACCACTAAATTACTTGCAAATTTTCGCAATTTTGACATATTTCGTATAAATTTGAACTTTAAATGCTTATAAATAAAAATTGTGACAATGTATTCCCTTTTATTTTGCAACTGCTATTGTAAAAATATGTTAGGAGCC
>NC_042494.1:134874330-134885155 GCF_005508785.2 Acyrthosiphon pisum
CACATCATTGTAAAATCAATACATTCATCACTTCGTTCAGAATCTAAAACTATTATAGGTACAATGTTTGATCGATTTTCATTATAAATTAAATTTGATAACCTAGGTCCTAGGTAGGTACTATATTATTAAGTTCAATTTAGTACATATTATTATTATTCGCAGATCAAAATACATGAAAGTTACCATGCGTTTGAGTTATAAGAATGTTATTAAATAACTATAATGTTGGTATTAAAATATACATTTAATATTATGTGCATTATTTTTACGCACATTTGAATATACGTAACATATTAACACGTATGTAATATTTTTAATTTCTACGTTCTTCGCCGTCATACATGATGTGGATATTATTTATATATTATATAATTTTAATGAAATACGATTTTATACAAATAACAATACTAAATATTTTTTCCCCTGATTTATATTTTATACAGCGGAATCATATTTTTCAGGAGAAGTATACTTAAGTAAAAAAATCGCTCAAGACAGTATAAAAAGGGACACAATTATTGAGTATTATTGTATACGACAATCCGTATCAATATAAAATGATATTAGTCGAGATAATAAAGTAAACAACTACCTACTGACAATTGTGTGTCATAATATAGTGATAATCTCTCTTATTCATTTAATCAGTTACAACTTACAGTAAAAAATTATGTGTGATTTGGATCGTTAATTAAGCAACAAGGTCACAGATAATAAAACGTCGTAGACAGTAACATGTGATTAAGTAGCTCTCCGAAGCTACATACAGTAAGCGCATACTTCAATTGATGTATTATCGTCAATGTATATATAGTATATACAAATAAAGATAAAATATAACTAAAAAAAGGAAGTTAATTAAAAAAAAAAAATATATACAGCAATCGCTTTATTATTGTATCACTTATTATTTGTTTTCTAACAAAACCCTAATAAATGGTGAATCAATTTAAACGTAAGTAAATTTGATGATTACAGATTCTTTTTAAATTTAATTAAAAAAAAAAAAAAAAAACTATATAAATGAAAATACAGCAGTTTGTATTTAAAATATAGTTTTTTAATATACTACTTTAATTTTCACCTGTGCAATATTTAAACCAGCAAGAAAGAAATGTATCTAGTAATCTAGACTTGCTTCGTCTAAAAGACTCATCAAATTTTCTGATTTTAGAATATGATTCCGATAATTTACGTTAATTTGTAGGAGTATATTTCTAGATTGTGTTGAGTTATTAAGATTATAATTTTATTGTATATTAAAAGATAAAATAGTGTCTTAATTACCAGTGATTTTGAAGTATACATATATAATATTGTAAATCCTCATTATTAATATTTTTAGTAAATATATTATCTATACGTCAAGTCTAAGGTTTATCCGTGACACGAGTATAATTATTTATACACGAAATTAAATTATATTTAGATAATTCAGGATTTATTTTAGTAATTTACATCTATATAGCGCAACAATCATATTTTAATTATTTTGTGTATTAAGTTTTTTCTGTAAAAAAATGATTAATCGTAACATTAATTTCGGACAAGAATGATTTTACTATATTTTTTTTGGATCTGGTACGTTTAAAATGGTGTTATTTATTATGGTTTTAGGTCAAGTGGCCGTTTTAATCTTCAAACAGCGGAAAGTCTGTTAATTATCATAGAATTCGGGAAGAAAAGTTATTGATCTTGTTAGGGAGTGTCCTATGTTTGCTCTTATGATTTCTGGGTAACAAGCGCATTAAAAATCCGGTGCACAGGTGCCTCCGTGCAAAGGTACCCGGGTGAGAACTGTTAATCCGATTAAGCGTATACAAACATGAACGAATTTTGGCTGGGTAAAAACGTTTGAGAATATATAAAATATATACAGTATAAAATGCGACAAGTAAACATGAGTGATTTGTATTTGTGTGAAGAACACCAGTACGTAATACCAAAATATTCAAGAAACATTTTTGAACTGTTCTCTTTCGGATAAAACATTTAAGAAAAAAAAATTACATAATATAATATTAATAAAAGTATAAAACACCTACATTGCTTATGGTTCTAGATATTTCCTAAAGTTTAAAGACTTTAAAAGATGAATCCACTGTATTACCTAACATACAAATTATTTTTGTTTATTTCGTGTTCTCATCTAAATAATCTTTTAATTAGGTATAATTGATTATGTAGTTCAGTGTGTGTTACGAAGAGTTAATTTTCAACAACAATTTAATACTATAATATTATGGAGCATGGATTGAGAATAACATATTTTAGTTGTATTTTAATAACATTCAATTAAGAACGAACAATTTTACTCAGTTCTATTTTTACTTAAGTAGGTAGTCATTTATAGTAATTTAAGTCTACTACCATATTATTTTTATTTACTTTTTGAAAAGTTTGATTAATTTTCAAAATTTTCTACTTACATAATCGTGTATTTGAATATTTTTCACAATATTATGATTAGGTGTAAAGAATGTTATTTCATACACAAAAATACTAGAATAGAATCTATATTTTAATGAGTAAGAAATTAAGAATATACTTTGCTTTTTTAAAATTTGAATTAAAGAAATTAGACAATATTAATTATAATATTTTCTACTCTCCAAAAATTAAATACCACGGCCTTATTCTGGACCAAAAATTAACGTGGGCTCAACATATTAGAACTAAAAGATTAGAATTGTATTATCGGCATGCTCAAATATTGATTATAATGCAATAATAAATACACCTCCATTAGAACTAAACTGCTTATAAACAAAACACTATTAAAATTGACTTCAGCTTTCGGGCAATGCAAAAAAGACAAAAATTATTAAAATTCAATTTTTCAAATAACGTTCTTAGAAAACTAACGAAAGCTTTACCCTACGTATCAAATCATGCACTACATACCGACTTAAAAATCGGTAAATCAATAACTGATGAATCAAAATTATTTTATTAAAGATTTCATAACTGTTTAAATAATTATCCAAATCAACTAATAAAAAACCTGGCCACTCCCAAAATACCTGGCAATCTTCCGTGACACCTATAACATAATAGTGGTTTCCTGATCTATTAAATTTAATTAATTAATAAATTGTCATCAATTGGTGTCAGCAAAATTCTCACGACCAGGTAATTGTAACGTTTATCACATGTTTTCATTGTGTCCAGCTATTGGTACAGATTGTTTATTACTTGTAAAAATAAAAATAATATTGTAACAAATAAGAATATAAAATATAATTCAAGGCCACTAAAACAAATTTATTATTTTTTTTTTTTATAAAAATAAATATGAAACTCAATTGTTTTCATTGTAAAGATAATAAAACCTAAAACTATTTGAAAGTAGAATGGTATAGTTATTGGAGTTTTCGTTTGTTTTGTTGTGTTCTGTTTTTTAAATACTTATTTTGTTTTATACCGACATCTCACGTTTGAACACGTCTTAAAGCCTGTGGGCTAAACAAAGTTTGAACATAAAATTATAACTAATTGTCCGTACTCGATATTATTATCAAGTGGGATGTATTCCGTTATTGTACTCAATTTTTTTTTTTAAGACAACAGTTAACAACTGGTAGGTATTAGTTTGAAGATTAACATTACCTTTGTAACTTTAAAACTTTCAAATGTTGTAATAAAATCCCAAGGTCTTTTTCATAACAATCTTGGACTGGTCGTTTAAAACCAACCTTCTATTTATTCAGTGAAACTCTTGTATATAGTCAGTATATTGCGTATTATCAGTTATAATAATTATTGTTCGTACAAAGGTAAAACAATTGTTTTTCTTTTTTTTTTAACTTTTCGTAGATTATTTAAAAAATGTATATTATTCAAAACAGATATTATTTAAAAAACTATTAACTTTAGATCTTTTGTTCATAGTATTCAATACCGATACCATATCGCCTTGCTTACATCCATGCACAATAATTGTATTGCATCTATTTTAACGGCGAGGTCAACACGATAATATATCCTATGTACCTATTCAATTTCGCACAATTAGTCATGTTTGCCATGGTTTTTTGCTCAAGATAGAATACATATATAGGTGATATACTGATATTGATTATACTTACGTCGTTTGCCGATCGATAAATTATTTTTTCTCTAATAAGTGTCATGTCTTATAGATTTAGTAATAAGTTGTTAAATAATAAGTTGTTAAAAAATAAGTTGTTTAGTAATACTTGTTAAATATTTAAATATTAGTATTTAAATACTTTTGAACAGAAGTATTTCAAATATATTTCAAATACTTATTATTATATTTTGTATTTAAAAATATTAAATACAAAATCCTATCGAACAAGATTTTTAGTTTGGTTTTTCGACCATGAAGAAATTGCTTACCTTCGACGAGACGATGTGATGATTATAAATATTGTTATTCACAAACAATATCATTTTAACATATTACGGGAAAAATAAAATTTCCCGTATTGGTGATTGAAAGCTTATTAATTATCAGGCCGGCGGGGGTGGATGTGTAACCAGGAACATGTAAAATAACATATATATGATACAAAGCGTCCCTGTTACATCTTATAAATTTCAATCGCCAATACGGTATACCGTATATTTGGTTATTTATATTTTATAGTACCGTAGCACGACAACACCCTGCGTCCCAGTATCCCACACTCGTTATTCGTTAATCGTTATACGTTAGTCATTACTCACTAAACTAATCTTGTCATGGGTCCTGACCATATTCAATACACATTATTACATTAAACAAATAATTGGTTTTAAGAATTAAGAACCTGAAAACAACAAAGCTAAAAAAATGTATTTAGAAGTATTTGAAATACTTTTTGAATATATTTGTATATGTATTTAAATACCTATTTGAAAGACTTTTGAAAAGTGTTTTTAACAACATTGGTGATAATTCATTATATTACATTACATTACATTACATCGATAGTAAATTAATTAAAGTAGAAAATATAAATAGAAAAAATACCGATTGCCATAAAATATTATTAATTAACTATATGCTGAACTAGTGGGTTATTCGATGATTTGCGTTAAACGTTAAGATTAATAATTATTAGTGGTATTCGCTAGATTCGTAATTGTTTAATCTGAACTCCGTACAATTTAAAACTTCCACAAACTTAAGTGTCAGATTCAGGTATTTCTTCATAATTAAACATAATGTAATGTGTTAGATACGGTATACGTGTTATTTCATAACCAACATTTAATGAACGCTATGAACACGTAATAATAACTTAATGAACGCCAAATATTAAGTTTCATTCATGAACATTTTTATATTTAGATAATACGAATTATTAATTATCATTGATCCTTATCCATATGAATATTAAAAATAGTAAATTATTTTTTTCTGACAGTTTAATTTAAACTAGGTACTTTAGTACCTAATTCAAATTTATAATATATAAAATATTGTATGTCATCAAAACACATAAGCATAACTGCTTAAGACATGAGTGTTACAATATTTATACAATGATATTATGTAAAACAATAAAAATGGATACATATAAACGTTTTAATATAAAATTATAATAACATTTCCTCAAATTTATGACAAAGTTGTTTCGTATGTAAAATTCATTTGAAATAATATTAAATCTAAAATTTTGTTTCCACCTTAGAGCTTTTTGTTCACTAGTAGGTATAAGAAACAAAAACGTAATTGAAATTGAAATCGTTTAAAATAAATTCATTTTCATAAAATTACCTTGCCTATTTAAAATAGTATTTTCAACCATTTGTCATATAATGCGCAGTGTGAATTACATTTAGGAACATAAAAATGAATCACAATTTGTAGACGAATGGCATTTTGCCCTAAAGGCTAAAATATAATTGTTTATAATATAATAATTGACATTAAAACTATTTTATTTTTCGTCAGCTACCATGTATAAAATGTAATAGAGTATGACACTTGTTCCAAACATTTAATTTAAAAAAAAAATGTTCACTAAAAAAAAAATATGTAATTCATTTAGGTAGGTACCTACATAATTTGTTTTGATTGTATAAACGTACATTTAAGATTATGAATATTATTAATTATATTTCATATACTCTTATTTTTATACAATATTTATAATCCAATTTTTTTCAAATATTTTACTGTACGTATTTTAAGCTTTTAAAGTTCATTAAATATTGAATATTGGTATTTAATCAGCAATATACCGGTAACTAAAATGCATAATGAATACGTAATAATATATGAACAATTACATTAACCTACTGAAATATATTTTAACACAAACAACATATATTTTAGCTAATTTAGTGCATTAGTGCTTATATTTGAAAAAATATTGTAAAGTTTTGAATAGTTTATACATTATTATATTCTTATTTCTTATAGGTAATTTAACTGATGATAAATATAGATATATAATTTTTATAATATGTTTAAATACAAATCAATTTCATTTTATTTTTTATACTCAATATTAATATATTATAAAACTCCTCAATTGCTAACTGGAATACTCCATCTAATTTGTCTGGAAAATCAAATTATAAAAACATATTTAATACAAATAGTTGAATTTTTTTTGTTAAATGTTAGGCATAGTTTATTCTTAACCTATTTTTCCAATTTTATTTCTTTTGTATATCTATGTGAATTAGTATAAGAAAAGCTAATATGCCCTGCTGTTTAGGTTAAGATTATTAAAAAAAAAATAAATTCAATACCTAGGTATATTATATAATATTATTATGATATTAATTATTTTCATAAATATTATTAAGCTTTCAGCACTTTAAACTTGATTAATCACTGAGATTTAAACTTAATGACAATGTATATGTGTTCCCATTATTTCATTTAAGACCATAAAATCCCTTAAATCTATTCTTCTCTGTTATCCTTTTCTTGGATTAGCTTTAAATAATGAACAACTTAACACGTAAGACACAATAACAGAACGGCTCGACAGCGATAACTATTTGAATTCAAAAAATAATGGGATACGCGACACTAGAAAAATTGTGCACGTTATTACACTGGTTATTTATGCTCTAACTAAAATTTAATTAAACTTTTTTGTTTTTGCTATCTTTGAGATTAATTTTCTTACGTTTTGTAATAAATAAAAGTAGGTAGGTAAACTATTTTTTTTATTAGCAGAAAAGTCCATATGGAGGTCATCATAAATAATTTATTAAAGTACAACAATTAATTGTCCCACATACCTTACAGCATTTATGTGTACCTTGTAAGCTGTATCTATAGTATCTTGTATATTATTATAGTAGTTACCATTCGATATCTTGTACCTAATGGCGCAAATTACAGGGGGGCTTAGCCCCTCAAATATACCATTAGCCTCCCCCCCACATTGATGTTAAAAATGTTAGTCCCTCCAGAAATTTTAATGGATTTGCGCCTATGAGTCTAAGAATTTGCGTAAAGTACAGATATTATTTTATCTGTTTTACCGATATACACTCCCTGGACTGGACTCTTATAAACATAATAAAAACTATATATTATAAATAACGCAGATTACAAAATGTATCACATATTGTAATCTGTATTAACCTACATTTTATAAAATTGTAAAAATTAAATACAATTTATTTTACTATTTCGAAAAGCTTATAAATCTTGAAATAATAAATTTGTTATAAGTTATGTTTAACATATTAGGTATAACGCGTGAACTATAAAGTTATAATATGTAATTTTACCAAAGTTTAGATTTGGTAGAACGTAATTAATTAAGTCAGAGGGGGAGAAATGTGAGCGGGTAAACAGTATAAAATGTCAAATAGGCTAATAAATTATTTAATGAGGTTATTTATATTTTATACCAATTATTATCAAATGTAATTATTGTTGTATTATTATTTTATTTAATAGGTTCGCATACTATAAAATACACGCTTTTAAAATGTAATGATGCAATACGTTATATGCTGTAGTACCTATATACCTAATGTTTTACTGTAGTTTTTTTTTACGAATTCTTTTACACCATAAATGTTTTTTTATTAATTAATTCTATGACATAAACCTAATGAATTTTGTTGATTTATACTAAATTACCTATCTTGTAAAAAAAAAAAAAACGCTTATTTCAAACGACTTAAAAAAATACCATTTTCTATAATATATATACGCATGTTATGTACATTTAAGTTTTCACTCGTAAATTTCCCGTGTGCAATTACACAGAAAAATGAAAACCATTTACGACGTGCGATGAATTTTCATTTTACCTACTCGTACTTCTCTGTTTTATTTAAAAAAATCGCTGTAGGAAAAACCTCGCCTATAGTGTATCAACGTTTTACAAAAATCTAGACGAAATACCGCAAAGACAGTAATAATTATTTAACCTAGGTCCGTTACTTCGTGGAACAGACTCAAAGTTCAAAGCCAGTGACCCGCGTAATTTATACGCTCGTGTATGGGATTGAATGTTTTGGATCGCATCAGTAAGTTTCCATCTCGCGTATATGCGTCGGAGAAACGCACAAGTCGCCAAAACCACGTGATGGTTGCACATATTAAACACACTTGACCAATATATAAAGTACAACGTTTATACGGTTTCACTTGCAATTTAACTCAGTTTCGGGTCTCCACAACAACGCGACAACTGCTGCACTCGCGAAGAGACGTTGTTATTCTATTGTCACGCGGTCACTTTGAACTGACATTTTATTTTATTTCCTTGCTTGTTTCTTAATTTTTTATTCCGTACCTTTCAGCTTTCATTATAATATAAAGTGTATTGTCAAGCGAATAGTTTGTTTTTACCTGCCTCCTTTTAGATTTTTAAGAAAAATCAATTAATAAATCTACACCAAATAAATATTACATTTTCATATTACCTATATAATTAACTGTTGTATTCCGATCTTATCGGATAGTGGCTAATAGATTATCACAATGTTAACGAAATTACTTACAATATTATATTATCCTAAATATTAAAATATGATTAATAATTGTACATAAATTCCATTATTCAACGTAGTAGTTCGTTCACGAGTGGCTTAGTTTTGAAATAGATTAATATTAATTATAACTTTAAAATTAAGTTCATTGTACGAATATACATTTTATGTGCTCGTAGGTTTTGAGAAGTTTGTTGATATAATAATAGCCATTTAAGCTGGTGACTGGTGTCAAGGAAATACATAAGGTTGCCCGTTATTTAAAGTCAGTTGACTGAAAGGACTGTACGCAGGATTGGCGATATCACCAAAAGATACGAGATCATGATCATCTAAATATATTTATTTTTAGTTTATCAATATAATATATATATATATATATATATATGTATACATAAATAGTTAACTTATAATACTAATAATTATTAGTTAAGCTTAATGAATAAATTATAAAACTATGCTATTTAAACTCATGAGACATTTTCGATAATTCATTTTTTTATTCAATTATTGCTGATAAATAATTTTTTACTTGACAAAAATCTTGAAATATAATACAAATATACAATATTCCACACAAGTTGTTAATAGTGTAACTAAAAAAATAGAGTTGATCATAAATCTAAATTGTTTATGATTGTCTGAAGTTAGAACTCTGACAATATTCACAAAAATCACAAAAATATGCAAACTAATGTACAGTTAGAAATTCATACAAATTTTTCTTTTCGTAACCAACATTTGAAAATGCAATAGAAGATTACAGAGAATGTTATTGAATTGAAATCAGTAAATAGCTGAAGTAAGTTTCTTACTTGATTTAAAGATATTATGTAGATAAAAATATATAACATGTATGTTTTTTTTTGAGTGTTTATTATATTCATGGTTTTTCATATATCGTTTTCTCGTTAGGTTTTTTTGTTATTACTAATTAGGTAATAGAAGTTTTCTAAAATGAAGTTAAATTAATTATATGGTTCGATACAGTGTATTAAAAATGATTGAGAAAGTATTTATGAGATTATTAATCAGATATGTTTAATAGTGTTTATGAGTCTATCCCACAAAGGTATGAAAACAAATGGAACATGCACTTAATTCGTTAATTTCACGTTAATTAAAAAAAAAAAATGTAGTAAGTTAACAGTTAAGTAAGTGAAAAGCAAAAGTAACTAGTTAAGTTAAGAAGTTAAAAGTAAGTTAACTTTTAAACTTAACTTTAAATTTTTAACTCATTAATGCCCATTGCCCAGCCATGTATTCTAAAATAGAACAAACTAGATAAAAATATAAATTTATCAAGCAATTCGGAGAAATGCAAACCCACGGAGATCAATTAATATTACACATATCATTCTTTCCATGATATCGCAGTGTTTTTAGTTTTTTTCGGTGTAGATATCCTGTTAGTAAAATTTTTTTTTCCTTAGTCAAAAAGCTTGATAATTTAAGACAAACTTTCTCGTGAGATTTTACACTGGTTAAAAAAAAACCGTCAGTATACCTGAACAAAATACATAAAATTTCCACAAACCCCATTAATTAATTTTACACAATAGCGTGTTGACATATATATTAATAATATTATCAAATAAAAACCAAATAATATAATATGATATAACACACAATTTTATTCAAATTAATTTAGGTACATATACAATTATTTACATATAAAATTATTTACATATTATACAATTTATTTATTATACATTATTACAGTAGCATAGCCATAATTTATAATTATAATTTTAGGTATACATTTTTACAAAACAATCCCCCTGTTTGGGGTTAAAATTAGATTACACCAACTTCAACTCATATCGTTATATATATATATATAATATATAACTTATAGGTGAAAAATGTGCTAGCCGAGGGCAGCAGTAACCGCTAA
>NC_042494.1:134885373-134885629 GCF_005508785.2 Acyrthosiphon pisum
CCTCCCCCCCCCCCCCCTATCGTGTCGTCCGCAGTTTGCACCGCACTTTTTTGTAGTAATAAGTTTAGTTAAACATTTCACTATTTTGTGAATGGTCGGATACATCATTACGACCAAAAAGCAAAGTGAATTTTATGCAGACGACCGCGACGTAGAAAACAAAACTCACGGCGAAGAGCCGGCAGCCGCACAGCAAATAATTAAATACCACACTCGGTACAAACACTCGACATGGCGAACGTAAACGAATTCAGGC
>NC_042494.1:134886300-134887922 GCF_005508785.2 Acyrthosiphon pisum
CTGCGGAATTTTTCGGCAGAGCCATGTTAGGACACAACACAGCCCTTTCGTGCACCAGAAAACTAGGAAAATCACCGATTTCCGACGATTTCTGTTTACTTTCCTGGAAATTGTCCACAGCTATAATTATATTTGGCATTGATTTCCATCCAAACTCTGTTACTTTGGCTGCAGGATTTGTCCGCACGGCCATGTTAGGTAAAGATATAAACCGTCTGTGAACCGGCAAGCTGTTGAAATCGCAACCATCTAACGGTTTCGGTCTATTTGACCGAAGATCAATAAAAACCATTTGCATAATTTCCTTCTCGGAGAGTTTCTGGTTAACAGATGAACTACTGTCGTGTGTTGCTTTATTTGACATGGTGGTTTTATGATGAACGTTGAATAAACAGATTATAATATGAAAAAACGATTTAACTTTTAGACAAAAGTAGATACATTTATTCGTAATGTTCGCAAGACGTAACAAATAAATACTGATTGGTAATAACTGTGACACAGAAACGAATAATAAATTTTCCAAACACTTATATGCACATAGCAACAAGATGTTTGCTGATTTGGTAAAACTGAATGTATCTAATTTTTTCCAACATTATATAGGTAGGTACTTGTACAAGTTTACAAAAATTATTTATTAAATTCTTATTTTTATTTTTAGATTCTGAGCGGAGCGAAGGAGCTATTGTTTTTACAATGGTGTTTATTTTTTTTTATTTTTCTTTTTATATCCTGTATACAAAATTTCTTCCAGAAGGAGTGTTTCGATTTCAACATATAGTACCTTATCTTTTAGAAAATTGGATCAAGGTGGTACTTTAAAGAGCTCATTTTTTGATTTTCTCAATAGTTATTTAATGCCACTGGAAAAACCACCGAAAAATTACGAAAAAACGCTAAAAATGGGATTTTAATTTCTAACGCTTTGTTTATCACCATAGAAACGAATAAAAAATTGTAATATTTTAATATTAGTTCAACTTGATTAACTACATGATAAAATAAATAATAACAATATAAAATATCCAGACTGACAAACCGTCTCCGCTCAGAATCGTTTTTCTTATACAATGATATTATATCATTGAATTCAAATTTAATACAAACATTATACAATGACCCACTTGTAATCTACTGTATAGCAGAACAACATCCACTTACCTGCTTTTTTTTTAGTTATACTGCTGAAGTACAAAACTAAAAGTTATTTTATTGTTTAATGAAACCTATCATTTTTAGATTAGGTAATGGATATTTGCCATGTATAGTAGGTTAGAAAACAAACAAAATGATAATAATATAATCAATATTTTTGCGATATATCTTTTTCCTTTAATCTAAATGTCTTTGTAATAAATTGGACAAAGATGAGCACTAACTAGTTAGTTTTAATTCATATTAATTTTGTTAATTGATTAGTTGAATTTAATTTGTAAAATAATCTAATCTAACTCGTTAAAAATAATAAGTAACTAGTTATTTTCCTAGTTTATTTTTTCATTTATTGAATGATTCAAATTCTTATTTTATTGTCTTCTAATGACTGATATTTCAAGAAATTAAGGTTATTGTCTACCTATTTGATAAATTTTATGAAATTATTAGTTGACAGTTGTTTA
>NC_042494.1:134888745-134893766 GCF_005508785.2 Acyrthosiphon pisum
TTTTTTCCGAGAACTTTTTCCAAGAGACTTTTTCCCGTTTACCGTTATTTTTTTATTATCTATAACTCTAGGATTTTTGGTTTCACCACTTACCAATGAGCGAAATTCTCCAAATGAAAGTTTTTTTTTTAATTTTAAACCATCTACAGTAACTATCACTCACGCTATTTATACCAAATATTGATATGCTGCATGGACCAGTACTTCCAAGTTGATTTTTCATATAAAAATCTGGGGGTTATTCTTTTTGTGCTCTGTTGGAAACGATTTGTACTGAAAAATCGTTTTTATACAATATAATTATTAATATTACATATTAAATATTTCATTAAAAAATTATGTACGGAGTGGGGCATTAATTGAAAAAGAAGGCTGCAGGTAATAAAACGTTGAAGGTACCTTCTAGGTATGTCGTATGTGGTTAAAATAACACGGAATTATCGGTAGTCGATAATACATTAAAATATGTTGAAGTACGTACTTACTCTATGTAGCTTTTAGCTAGATAAAAAAACAATTAAAGTAAGTTGATAAATATAATAAATTATCACACATGAATATATTGTATAATAAAAATGATATACCTATTGGAAATCACTTATCGCTAAACTGTTATATTGTACCTACATATTTTGTACCTATTACATATTTTCGTTAAATCTTTTTTTTAAGCATATATAATGGAACATGAATATAAACGTAAGTAAATTCAATGATAAAATATGTTATAAGTTAAATAAAAAAAAAAACATTTATATTAAAATCTAACTATTTTGTGTTTAAAATAGCGATATTTTATTTCAAAATTTTAAAATTATATTGTAATTTTATTTTTTATGTAATTTTTGATGTTCTCAAATACCTAATAACACATATTGAAAATAATAAATTATAAACGATAATGTCATATAATTTAGAAATAGATTTGTAAGATTAATAAAATGTTTATAAACAACAACTAGCTGTATGATCTGGCGTTGCTCAAGAAAACAATTTTTGATGTTTCATCGGCTTTTGGATGTAACTCGCTGTGGAAGCAATAATGTATTTTTAAATGTAAATCATTTTTTATTATAATTTATAGCTATCCCTTACGGTGTGGCCCATGAGATACGCTTGTGATTATGAGAGCAGTTTATTACCAGGTAGAAAATCCACGCAAGGTGCGTACATAAGTGAATAATTTTTAAGTGTCAAATTTCAATGTCATTCCTAGTTTGTCATTTTTACTTAATTCAACGTTTCATGATAGGAAGAACTATTTGAGGTGTCAACAGGCCGTTTACAATAATTTCTTCAATCAAACTTATAAAATATTTTTAACACTAGGTACACTTAAATCTAATTGAGTAATCAAAATGATTAAAATTTTCTTGTTCTACTTGTACACCTGGTATGGACCTCATTCATTTTTTTACCGATGATACTGTAGTAGAATTTTATCAAACTCTAAGATTTGAAACAGGTAAATATTCCGAAAAATTATCACTATATAGTATAAGGTTCACATTAATTACTAACCTTTTAAAATTATAATACAAATTTCTACTACTTATTACTATATACCAATTACCTATTATTATAATCTGCAACCAATAGCAACCACATATAAAAAAAAATTATTTTAATTTCACCGTGAATCTTCATATCACTGTTTGACCTCCTCTTTAAAAAAAAATTATTCAAAAACCTTTCTAGACTATAATGCCTTAACTGTAATACTAACATACCTTGAGCATTTCAAGTCACTAGCTTTCATAGTTTAGGCTGTGAGTTGACTATGAATCAATCAGTTAGGACTTCTTATTTTATATATTATATAGGTTATGAAAATGTATAAAGAAATGATTTTCATAAAATTATAATATTTTATAACATGTTTAAAATAATACACAAATAATATAATAATAGAAACTTTGTTTACCTACATTAAGTATCTGTCATTAGATCTCAAATAGTTAGATTTTATTTTAATTTCAATATAATATGCACATTGGCAAACTGACAGATATTTTAAATTTATTATAAAATATAAACATGAATCTTAGCAAGTTATTTATGTTTTAGAACACTATGCGACGGTAGCAGTAGCTACGGCCACAAAAAATGATTGAGTCCAAAGTTTTCGGACCTGACAGTCTGTTTGTGTCCTTCATACTTGATAAATGGCACACAGAACCGAATCAGTTCTGTTCGGTCGTGCTGTACGGAACGATGACGGTCAGCGACCGAGAGTGTCGCAACCAGAGCCATCCGCTAGTGTTAAAGTTCAAGCACTTAATGCCCGAGAAGCGGAAATTTTGCAGGAACGACCAGCAGTTCCATAACGAGAAGCTGTTCTACGAAGAAATCGCGCCATTTCTGTTGGCTATTGACTCACAGAAGGATGGTGACTGTCCTACGATGCTGTCGTTCTGCCGTTACTTCTACGGGCGCAACGATTGCGGTGACTTGGCGGATCGGGACCTGATCGTCTTGGAAAACGAAACTGTCCGTGGATACCGGTCCGCGGTGACTGGCCATCCACTTACTTTGGATTTTGACCATCTGGTTGTGGCACTAAGAACACTGGCAAAGTAAGTGGATTGGCAAGCTTGTATTACCATTATTATGCGTTATTAACCCATATAACATCCACCAAATTTTTCTTACATAGAAAAGTTGTTTGTTTTACATTATAGCTATTTATTATAATTTAGATTTTTAAAAATGGGTAATTTGCTACAGCTGTATAAGAGGTTACGAGAGTACCTCGTCATTCAGTAGGTTACTGTAAAACAACTATGGCATGGCATCCCGCTTCGTGATGTGATACGTCTTGCGCCTTAAGGAATATTATTATATAGTGTGAATATGTTCAAGGTGTACCTAAACCAATGTAATACATTTTACAGGTTTCACAGCTTGTCTTTCAAAGCAAAACATGTGAATCGAGTTGAATTTAATAAACTGGTGGCTAAGGTAGTGGAAACACAGTGGTCTCCAGAAGGCGAATGGTACATAAGTAGCAAAGGACTCGAAGGACTGTTTTCCAATGGGTTGGATACGCTGGTGAAGAGTAAAAGTGGATATGAAAAACGGGCGCAAATGTTCCGAACAGAACTGTTGATGGATGCAATAAAGGCACTGAAGCGTGTGATGGAACCGGACGAACCTCTCTCCGTGCTTTGCCATGGTGATTTTGGCCGCCACAACTTGCTGTTCCGGTATGACGACGATGGCCGGCCGTTGGACGCCCTGGTTTATGATATGGCCCTTATCCGTTACGGGTCACCGGCGCTAGATCTCTCGTACTTCATGTACTTCAACTCGGACTGCCAGACGCGGGACGATCACTGGGACGAGCTGCTTGACGTATATTGCGATACGTTTGCCTCTGTGGCTGGTAGTGCTCCGGTACCAGACCGCGGTCAGCTGGACACTGAAATGCGCAAACACGCATACTTTGGTCTGTCTTTAGTGTCAATAGCATCACGAATCTTGTTAGAAGAACAGAAACGGGTCGACTTGTCCAAGTTGGCCGGATTGACTGACGATGAAGTGTTGGAGTTTTGGCTGTCGTTTGGAGGCAAAAGAGCCAACGAATGGGCAGCTGACGTTGTCCAACATTATCTGGACATGGTTTTCACTGATAAAGTAGCCAGTTGAGCTACACATAGATACAACACCGGGTACAGTTATACCTTGAAATTGTCTTTTCATAAATTTGGTCTGGCTGCTTATATTTTAAATTTTACTTAATTTTACAAAGATTTAAAAAAAATGTATACCATTATTGTATTATATCGTTATTTCTAAAATATAAATACATAATATAAAGCTAATATTATATAATTACGAAGGGTTGAGATAATGTTTGTCTTTGAAACAACTATAGACGTTTATACCCGTTATAATCGATTCATACTTGATAAGATTAAAATGGTAAACTATTAAATTGTCGTTTAATATATTTTTAGAGAATTGCATGGAATAGGTATTTCGAAGAAATACTATTTCGTATTCTGTTGTAATAACTGGTTTTAAAATAAAATTATAAATAAAAATATATAGACTTTTACTAATAATACACTCTAAGTGTACTATCACTCTAAATTAAGGTGCATCGTTTTTGTATTACAATTTTGTAATGTTTGTTTCCCTAATATTATTTATGTAAAGAAATTAAAAGAAGTTAGGCATAATAAACGTTAATGATATCTGTTATATTTTTTTACTGTAAAGCAGTGTCTATTGATAATGTGACCATATAAAAAAAAATACAAAACAAACGATTCAGCTCACATCTAAAAAAATCCTAAAATATTTTTAGTCATTTTCATATTTTTAAAAATATTTTGAAAGGATGCTACTTGTTTTTGCAAGATTGATAAGGATGACGTTCGTGCATATATGGATTCACAGTAACTACAATCTACATTACGACATAATAATATCACATTGTTATCGCTAACAATATTTTCCATCGAATCTTGACGCTAAAATATTATTAATAACTTAACGTAAACTATTGTTTATAACTTAATTTTATGTTAAAATAAACAATATAGTATGTTATTTTGTAATATAATAAATAAAATATAAAAAAGTGGGTGTCATTCTACTGTATAGTAGGTTCATAGGCGTGTTCAAACTTTGGTGGTCGAGGGGCACAACAATTTTTTAAATTGTGAGATCTTTTTTTTTTTTAGACACGAAATAACATTCATTTTTTATGTTACTATAGTAGGAATATTTTTTAATTATGATCAAAAAGTATAACCATTGTCAAAAAATAAAAATACTTTTTTCCCATCCTTTATACAAGGTAAAAACCATACAAATTGTAAAACTATTAACTAATCAGGAATAAATATTTTGAGTTTCTGACAAAATTTAAATAATCTTAATAATTCGTAAAATATCTAAGTACATTTTTGAAATGATAATCGGTATAATTGGATATTTTCAGCCGATAAAATCCATATTATCACAGCCCACAGGTTAGATAAAAATTTTATTTAATCTGTGATGTCACAGTG
>NC_042494.1:134894054-134897354 GCF_005508785.2 Acyrthosiphon pisum
CCCTCCCGTAAACACGCCTATGAGAGGGTACAAGTGGGTCTTGTAATTGATGGTGTTAAATTTGAATTCAATAATAAAGAAATGTATTCAATGTATAAGAAAAAACGATTTTGAGCGAAGACGGTCTGTCAGCCCATGATATAACTAAGTACCTATATTTGATGATATTATTGTGAATAAACTAATTTATATACAACCTATTTACGTGGAATCTTGTTTTAAATTTTCACGCTATTTTACCCAACAGATTATATTTTATTGACAATTGTAGAAAAAAAAAACCCAATAAAATTGAAAGCTGACAATGCCCGTAAACAGCTCAAAAAGAGTCAAAATATTTTCAAAATTTGATCATGTTTAGAAAATGAGAATATAAACTTTCAGTGAAATGTTCATGTATTTACAGACATTCGTTTTTGAATTACAACATAATAACAAAATCGCTACATGACAAATCGAGTTAAAATCCAATCTTATAAAAATATGAACTACAAACGCTAATACAAATTTAATTTGATTTGCTTGTAAACATTTTTTTTTTTTTTGATAAAGGTAGATAAACTTATGAGAAATCTTGTTCTACATTTTCAAATCTTAGATTTTTTAAGAATTCTTAACTCAAAATAATTAGCTAAATCTCGTGATTTCTCCATATTTTGTAATTTTTTGAACTTTAAATGCTTATAAAAAAAAAACTGTGGCTAAGGATTTTTAATATTTTTCAAATGTCATTGCAACAATATAGTAGGAGCCTTGTATTACATTTTCAAGCCTTTTTACCCGACAAATAAAGTTTTATTGACATTCATAGAAAAAAAATCTAAAAAAATTGGAAACTGAAATGTCCCTAAACAGTTCAAAATATTTTGAAAATGTTATGGTGTATAGAAAATGCTAATTTAAATATTCAGTCAAAATGTAAAGTATCGGTCATTTGTTTTAATGTTACACCAAAAACCAAAATCGATTTTCCTCAAAAAATTCCGGTGTTTCCTTAATTATTCTTTTGTTTTTCACAGCACTTTTGAAAATTACTGGGAATTGATCTACCCACTGCACTAACAATATTTCACTTTCCCATCGAACAAGATACTAAAGTTCAAAATCGAAGCATTATTTCAACTACTTACCGTGTATACAGTCACAAAAAAAAATAAATATATTGTAAAACCAATATATTCATTGCTCCGCTCAGAATCTAAAATGTATTTGTATTATTATTTTCATGTTTAAACTTTCATATTAATAGCTGTTGTATTTTGATTAATAATTGATGTAGACTTAAAACGGCTGTTGATACACACATTTATTTGTTTGCATATTTATTTTTGATGACTCGAACTGCCAGATGCGGGACGATCACTGGGACGAGCTGCTTGACGTATATTGCGAGACGCTTGTCTCTGTGGCTGGTAGTGCTCCGGTACCAGACCACAGTCAGCTGGATGCTGAGATGCGAAAACACGCTTACTATGGTCTAGCGTTTGCATCGTTTGCATCACGACTCGTGTTTGAAGGCCAGTTGATCAACTTGTCGAGGTTGGCCGGATTGACTGTCGATGAAGCGCTGCAGATTTGGATGTCGTTAGGTGGCAAGAGAGTCACCGAATGGACAGTTGACGTCATACAACATTATTTGGACATGGCGTACACTAATAAAGTAGCAGATGAAACTACACATAAAACACCAGGTAGAGGCTTATCCTGAAATTTTATGCCATCAACTTGGCCAGGTTATCGACATTTTATATTTTACAATACCACTTGAATAGCAAAATTCTAAAAAAAATGTATACCAATATAATATTATTCTATCGTCATTTATAAAAGTATTTCTAAAATATTTGAATTGCTATATGTAATAAACAAATATGAAAGATTGAAATAATTTTTGCCTTATAATCAACAATATACCCATTTATAATTGATTTAAACATGAAATGGTTTTTTTAAGACAGTTACACAGACCTTGACTATTACTGGTAAACTCTAATTAATATTCATCGTACATGTACTTTGTTAATTTCAGAGTTGAAGTTTCTGTAGTATTAATTCCAATATGTATAATAAATGTTATTACGTACCTGCGCATTATTATATAAGATTATTTATGTAAACAATAGGAGGTTTCTGTTTGTCATACAATAGGTAAAAATAAAGTTAAACAGAGCTGTAAATATAATGTTAATTCAGTAGTGTTGTAGATCAGTGGCTATTAGAATGTGAACATGTAATAAAAAAAAAAAAATAATAATGACATGGTACATACATTTTGGCTTGAGTTAAAAAATACCCGATATTTTTGTTTAATCATTTTCTTATTTTTTACGCAGTTTGGACCCCTTATTTGATGAGGTAATTTTGTTTTATTGATTGCAATTAAAAAAAAAACTTTAAAACTAGCAATGTTTATATTTATTTATATTAGCTTTTTCTACATATTATAATGAAGTTTTCAAAATATTTTTGTGATATTTATAGACTTATTGTCAAATGTATTTCGATTTATGTATGATTTAATTTTTTGTGTGAAAAAAAATGGCATGAAAATAAATTGTCAATTTAATACAAGGTTATTTATAATCGATTGAAGTTCAAAACTAAATAGGGTAATTAAACGAGAAATAACAATTTATTTTGATGCAATTTAGGAAGTATTATTGAAAGAACTTACATTTTTACCACTACATATTCCTACAAACTATACACAATTAAATGTTCAAATTTTCAAAATCTACTTAAAAGTTAATAACAGTAACATTATTTTCATATTTTATAATAATAATGATAATTTAATAAATATTTGTGAACATTTAGTATAATCTACCATATGGCGTATTAATGTAAGAGGAAAATAAATTACTAATAAAAGTATAAATATAAAATAAAATATCTATAGATATGCTTCGGACTCTCAGACTCGTTCTTCGTATGCAATAATTGATTATTGAATTCCAATTTAACTTATCTATTTACAGTTACGAGTTACTTACTCAATCGTAAAGTACACTCGAAATCTACTATGAACCAGAGTGACTACCCTGAATTAAAAAAATTTAAATATCAAAAATCATATTTTACTATTTTGACCTAAGATCCACTGTGATACACTGTAATACATAAATACATAATATATTATAGCTAATGTCGTTGTAACATTTTATAAATTTTTAACTACAAAATAATTATTCAATTTTAAATTTGATAAATTTTGTCAACATTTTAACTTCAAATGCTTATAAAAAATAATTGTGCCTATGTATTTTTAATATTTTTCAACTGCTATTGTAACAATGTATC
>NC_042494.1:134897404-134917748 GCF_005508785.2 Acyrthosiphon pisum
GACTTGCTTGTAGACATTTTTTTTCTGATAAAGGTAGACAATATTAAGTGGAATCTTGTAATACATTTTCAAATCTTAGATTTAAAAAGAAAAATTTTTACGAATTCTTAACTCAAAATAATTTGCTAATTTTCGTGATTTTTACATATTTTGTCAATTTTTGAACTTTAAATGCTAATAAAAAAAAAATTGTGACTAAGGATTTTTAATGTTTTTCAAATGTCATTGTAACAATATAGTAGGACCCATGAATTAAATTTTAAAGTATTTTTACCCAACAAATAAAGTTTTATTGACATTTATAGAAAAAAAACTAATAAAATTGGAAACTGAAAATGTCCCTAAACAGTTGAAAACAAATCAAAATATTTTGAAAATTGTATTATGTATAAATTAATATATATTAATATGAAAATGGAAATATAAACAACCAGTGAAAATTTCATGTATCTACGGTCATTTGTTTTAAAGTTACACCAAAAACCAAAATCGATTTTCTCGAAAACAGCTTTTGTGTAAAAATTCCCGTTTTTCTTTAATTTTTCACAGCGCTTTTGAAAACTATTGGAAATTTCAAATTTTGACCTGCCAAATGCACCAACTAGATTCACTTTCTCATCAAACAAGATACTGTTGAAGAAAATCGAAGCAGCTGTACTGCTCCAAACCGTGATGACAGACACAAAAATAAAAAAACACATCATTGAAAATCAATACATTCATCGTTCCACTTAGAATCTAAAAATATAAAAACACATCATTCCAAAAATCTTCCCACTCAGAATCGAACCTTTAATATTATACCTACATAAGTACCAAAAAAATAATTTTTAACGAATTGAGAAAATTGTAAATAAAATGATAAGCTAAACTATACATTTTGATAAATATCGTAAAAAAAATTATATAGGTATATTTAAGTCATAATGATATTTTTTTCAAATATGTGTAATGGTAAGTTAAAGTTTATTCTTCGAGACATATTTATTATTTTCGTTTTTTAAAATTCATATTTTTATGAATAGTTATTGTTTGTTAACGGAAAAATAGTAGGTATTGGTATAGCAAGAAGAGTTGAAATAAAATTATGTTACTTAAACGTATGACAAAAGTTGTGAAAAGTATATAGTTAATAAATTATTTAAGAAATATACTCATGTTAGGAAATAATATTTTTGAAAAATTGTACTACATCAAAATTAATTTACTCAAAAAAATTTTTATATTTAAAAAATTATAAAAAACAAACTACTTAACTTAGATAAATGTTTTTACCATTAAAATTGTTCTCACAATTAAATTTACAAATTCACTATATTGGATTTTTTATTTTAATTATTAAAAATTTAAAATATATTTTTTTTATATTAAACGTATAGCGCAAGTGACTATATTATATTACAATATATAAAAAAATATTAAAAATATTGATTAAAACAAAAGTTATTTCATTTGTTAGGTATTCAGGTGTTTCTGTTACACGCAGTATACTCGATAGTGTTAACTCCAAGCCCCCATAGAATTTTTATGAAAAGAACTACAGTATATGGTCGTATGGATGGCGAGTTTTTTTAGGAAAACAACATATTTTGGTGTAAAATATATTTTATTTTACATCATTAAAATACTCGTACAATTTTTTTTATTGAATATCTACTCAATTCCGTTATCTAGAGTTGCTCTTATCTCAATGTTCCGGCCTGTTTGTTATATTGGAAAATTTTCATAAATCATTTTATTATCGATAAAACAGTCAATAGTCGTTTGCTTTTTACATATTAAATGATAAATAATAAAAGAAAGAATATAATATTAACAGGTAACGTTAAAACAAATATGCAATACGATAGAACACATTTAAAACAATTATAACGAAGTGCGTGTTGGTATTGTGTGCGTATTTAAATATTTATACCGCAATTAGCAGGGACTTATGCTATGTACGTTTATAAGCGAATGATTTAATGGTGAACTAAAAAGTGTCGTTTAAACAGACAGATGCGCTGGGAAACAAGACTGTATTCCTCCTACTCCTCGTCCTTGGTTGACTGCCGAACCGTCAACTAGGAATATTTTTTGTCGTCTACACTATGTAATTAGCCATATTCCCGCGGTATTACTAAGCCTATAGTTAGCTCGTCGACCGACATCCGTCCATCTATAATAAACTAATATTATTATTTAATTAATGGGTCCGTGTTTGGTCGATAACCTATATGACCGTCAGTGCAGGTATAATATCAGCATTATACTTGAGCTGATAATTGAAATGATTTACTGTATGCATTTGACTCTCAGGTGCTCGTAATGCACCCGACTTTTGATTCACCACGAAATACTGTACCTCGGAGGGAACGGCTCTCAGATGGTATATAACCGACGCCTATTTAGTGGCCCCGGCTCAGTGTCCATCCGATTTCAGTGCGGTGACGACTGCTGCAGCGGTGACACGAACCCGACCAAGTCAAACTCGGTCCACCCACTCCGCGTACCCACACTACGGTGCCGCCGTTAGGTGTTTTGCACGCAGGTGCACACCTCTAACCCACCGGGAACCGGTGACGATGACGACAACGGCGAGCGCGGCCGCGGTTGCTGAAATGATCGAGACCGGGACGTTCGGACCGGACAGCCGATTCGTGTCGTTCGCGCTGGACGGCCAGCACACCGAACGGGATCAGTTCGCATCGTCTGTACTGTACGGTACGGTTGCTGTTGAGGATCGCTACTACCATCACCAAAGCCATCGACTAGTGTTCAAGTTCAAACACCCGATGCCCGAGATGCGGGACTTAATCAAGAACGACAAGCAGTTCCACAATGAAATACTGTTCTACGAACGGATCGCACCGTTTCTGTTGGCCTGCTGCTCGCAGGGCGACGGAGACGATACCGCGACGCCATCGCTGTGCCGTTACTTTTACGGGCACAACGACTGCGGTGACTTGGCGCCACGGGACATGATCGTCTTGGAAAACGAGTCTGACCGCGGATACCGGTCTGCGGTAACCGAACATCGGCTGTGTTTGGATTTCGAACACCTGATCGTGGCAATCAGATCTCTAGCAAAGTGAGTGGGACGTATAAGTGTGTTAGGTATATTCGGGTTGAGTTACTTAACGAGGGCCATAGGTAATTACTCGAATAGTTAGTTCGTGGAGATTTCTTTTGACAGCTAAGTGTTTATAATTTTGACGAGTTTTCGATCAAACACATTTTGGGTTACCAAGCATAACCTAACACATAGCAGTGGTCGATCGCATCATTTTGATCGTTTGTAAATACAATATTTAGCTACGTTCATAATGTCAAAATTAAAATATAGATTTTCATTAACCTAAGTTAACAAATAACAATACTTTTGTTTTTTTAAATTTGATGCATCTTTGATACTTTATTTTGTGAGAAGAAGCAAACATAATATTACAATAGATATTATGATCATATTGTAATACGCTCGTATAAATGTCCTGTAGTAAACTATAACTCATAAACGTACGTCACTGCGATGTCATATAGATCGATAATGACAGTGGCTATATTTGTGCTTTGGTCATAGGTTTCACAGTTTGTCATACAGAGCCAAGCACATGGACCGAATGAAATTCATGGATCTGGTGATCAAGGTGAAGGACACACAGTGGGACGACGATGGGCAGTGGCTTGTAATAGGCAGACGAATTGAAGATCTGCTCTTCTTGGCTCTGGACACGTTAAAGGTACGTCGCGGCAATGGTGGTGAAGATGACCAACGTGCGCAAAGGTTTCGGACGGAGCTGTTGGCCGATACGATGAAGACGCTGAGACGTGTAATGGAACCTGTCGAACCGCTATCCGTTCTGTGCCACGGCGACTTCAACCGGAACAACCTGCTGTTCCGGTACGACGACGGCGGCCGGCCGGTGGACGCGCTGGCGTACGACATGGCTACCGTCCGGTACGGGTCGCCGGCGCTCGATTTGTCTTTCTTCTTGTACATGAACACGGACCGCCGGACCCGGGACGATCACTGGGACGCATTGCTTGACGCGTACTGCGAAACGCTGGCCACTGCCGCCGGCGACGTCCCGGTGCCGGACCGTGGCCGACTGGACGTCGAAATGCGCGAGCACGCGTTCTATGGGTTGGCACATGGGGCGTTTTTCTTGCGGATCATGTTGGAGGAAAAGAAACCAATCGATCCATTGGAGTTCGTTGAAATGACCAATGATGAGGTGCTGAAGGTTCTGTTGTCATTTGGTGGTGAATTGGCCACCGAATGGGTAGCCGACATCGTCCAACACTATTTGGACACGTCGTATGCCAAAACATGATCCTGATGCTCGTATTGCTTAAACGCATGCGTGGATCAAATCACACGTATTCCTTATTAATTTATTTTTTAAGTTTGCAGATTTCCATACTTTACCTACATTCTTGTTAAATTATCCTTGTATTATATTATGACATTTCTTTTATTAAATGAATCGGAACTGGGTGCAAAACTCGTAATAAACTGTAGTTTTCATAATAATAAAACTAAAGAACATTTTGATTTTATTTTATAATACTCGTATTATGGTGCTTTATTTGGTGTGCCCTTGTATGTGAAAGTTGTACCTAAGTGGTATAATTTTATAACACAATTATATGAGTACATATCGTATTTTTAATCAATCGAAAAGTTATAATATAGACAATGTGTGAGACTATTTCCATTGAAACAGTTCACATGAAATAGGGTCATACCAATAATAATAATTATTTATCATTACCTACGTAACCTACCCATTCATATTGGTTAAATTTTATTTTTAAATATTAGCTTTATACGTACTTATTATCAGTGGATTTTTATATCTTAAAATTATAACGTTCATCATATATTTTATATTAAAACAAAACTACTAATGAAAGTAAATCAATTGCAAATATAAATAGTAGTAAATTTATCACTATTATAATTTATAAAATATAAATTATAATTAATTTAATTTGAATGTAGTTTCTGAGCGGTGTTTGGCTTATCATAATAATTAAAATATTATAATTATTTATATATTGTAAAATATATCGTTTTATACGTGTCATCCGCTGTACTATAGTCAGCGCTTGCAACGCCGCCGAACTTCACGAGCGCACGTGTCGTTCTTATCACAGTATCACACACATCTCGCACAGGTCGTTTCGCATACGTATTTGCAATGACGAATATACTCAAATAAATATGTATTGCTGAAGAAAATTCTGTGGACCAACCCACATACAAACATTTATTAGTAAATGCAAATAACCAATATTCAATCAGTGGGTCAAATATTTTTATTAATTATTGAGGGATATCTAAATATAATTTATATCATAATTTTTTTTTTTAAATAAATCTTTATTTTTATAAATTAGTTACAAAATATATAATATTTCTAATTGAAACAACTATATATGTATATATCGAAATTCATATTGCTGTAATTCTCCTGTTTTTTAATAAAAAATAATTTATAAACAGATTAGGTATGTTAAAACATTTAATATAGAATATGGTAGAACGAATGAAAGAAAGTATAAGTACCAAATGTTAAAAAGTCGTGAGTTATTTGATAAATATTAATAATTAGCAGGTATAATTATAATTATGCACGTCCTTAGTTTAATCATTCAATAAAAATGATCAATGTCATCAATTTAAATATATAATCTATAATAAAATAAATAAATAGATATTATAATAATAAATGTGTCGGTGTATGGGCGATAACCTACCTGAACGTCGGTGCTGATAATTCCCCATGATTAATTGCACGTGTGAGGCCCGAATTTCGATCAACCACAAAAAACAATTCCGCGAAAGGAAATGGCTCTCAGCGGGTTTATTACCACCGTCTCTTCAGTGGCACAGACCCAGTGTCTGTCTGATTTCAGTGCGGTAGTACGGACCTGACCAAGACAAACTCGGTCACCCACTCCGCATACCCATACAACCTTACCGTTGGGTATGACACGTGTGTACATCTAACTCACCAGGGAATGACGACTTCAATTGGAACAAGCTGATTTTTTTGCAAACAATTTTTGTTGGTTTTTTAGTAAATAACCATTACATCGGTTTCATAACAGTATGTTAATTTTTTTTTTTTTGGTTAAGTGAATTTTCTTAGGTTAGGACAATGTACTCTGGTATTAAAAATAATGAAACTCTTAGTCGGTTACTATTATTTTTAGTCCTTATAATTTTACAAGTTGTATAGCCTTGTAGATGTTGAGAGTATCTATGTGACTATGTCATGGTAATGGATGTGTTCAATTTGAATTCAGTGATAAATTAAAGCAACTGTATGTACGTATATATGATGAATATCATTATCAGCGAAGACAGTTTGCCTAAATTATTCGTTATTTCACGTCTAATATATCCAATTTTTTTTTTAAATTTCAATGAAATGTCTGTGGAAAAAAATTGTGCATCATTTTTATATTTTCGATAATTTTAAATTGTATTTTTGGTTGCTGTAAGAAGAACTTTTGAAGAACGTACAAGCTTATTAAATTGTACGAATTATCGTTATTCTAACTGTATATTATTAAAATGTGTATGTATAGTGGCTTATAACTTCTAACATTGTGTATATCAATTGGTGAGATGCATGCTGTAATGTACAATATGTATGTATATATTGCATGTATAATTAGTTACTAAAGTTAAATTATTTAAACAATGTATTATAATCAACACGCCACAAAGATGGCATATTCTGATTATTTAAAAGTAAAAAAGTGTCTGGCAAATAGCTAAGTATTAGTAGGTTTCAGAGTTTTGTACAACGTCATCACGGATACTTGTTAATTCATAGATATTGGTTTAAATGATATTGCCTAATATAATTTAAAATGATCTGCAGAGCTTGAAACAATAAATGAAAACATATACTTTTAGTATGTACTCATACATACTTTAAAACCTTATCTACGAAAAGACAAAAATAAAATTGTACCTATACAAACCAATCATTTATAGTTTGTAAACATTTTATATTCCTAAACGACAGATATTCTTAAAAATTAAAAATTGGAATAAAGTTAAAACAATAGTAATATATATATATATATACTAGCTGATCCCGTGCACTTCGTTGCCCGTTAAATGTACAAACTGTATATGACTCAAACTTTGTTCAATGCGTTATTTAATATTCGGTGTAGGATGTTCTAGATTTATCTTAACTTTTCTGTTGCCCAGGATAAAAATTCTGGTTCACAGAAGTACATTATTAGGTAGGCAATCTACCTGCGGTAGATCGCGGACCGCGTGCTGTTTGTGCATAAGTGTATGATTTAACTCTAAAATATCAATGTTATACCAAGTTTGTCGTTTTTACTTAATTCCACCTACGATGGATTAATATAACCAATTAATACAAAAACCTAATCTAACCGTACTAAAATCCGATGAGTAAAAAAACCAAATTTAACCCTTTTTAAATTAGCCTATCTTCTTCCCAGTGGTTTAATATACCCACAAACATTCATATATATTGACAATAAATAATAATACAAATCAACAAACATGCCCGATTAACCAATAGCAACCAATATATAATATACTATTATTTTTTTAATAATAATACTATTTTTTATATATATAACCAATAGCAACCATTTATAAACAAATATTTCTATCGTAAATAATAATATTTTTATTTTATTTTTTTATGGACAACCCTTATCACTTAGGCGTATGGAAAATAGATGTTAGCCGATTCTCATACCTACTGAATATGCATAAAAAATTTCATAAAAATCGGTCAAACCGTTTCGGAGTAGTATCGAGACTAACACTGTGACACGAGAATTGTATATATAAGATAATATATTTCTAAAAAGTATTACTAATTATATTGAAATATTCATGAGATCACTTCTGGCCCCCGTATGTACCTACTTATCACGTGTTCTTTGGATGTGCTGAGAATTTTATTATTGTCAGTTTTGTTTATTTAACTCGATTAGACCATATAGACATAAACGTACTGTATCAGACTGATAACGTGAAGCATAAAACGTAATTGGTGCATTTGATTTATGAGTGGAGCAGAGAGATAGTATATTTTATTACACTATTAAATAAATTAATATTATCATTAGTTAGCAATTTCACCAGACTTAAAAAGACGTTTAACACCGCCAAAGAATGTAATAAAAGTTAAAAGTTATGGAACTATTCGTTGAAACAGAAATAAAGGCCATCGTGGCCGAAGGTGCGTTCGGTAAAAATTGTAACTTAGTGTCGTTCAACATGTATAATGATATTATTGAAAAAAAAGAATGGAAGTACAAAGCAATATTTGGGGACATCGTCACATCAGACGAAAGCCATTACTCCGTTTTGATCAAATTAAAAAATCGCGATAAAACGATACGTGAAAGTTCTGAATGTGATGTACTATTCCAAAATGAATTAAATATTTATGAAAAGATCATACCATTCTTATTAGAGTGTCGTGGGCCGTTGGTAAACGATGTAAATGCTCTGTCTTTACCACGGTTTTTTTATGGTCGTAACAACGGCGGTGAATTAGCGGAAAAGGATTTAATTGTTTTCGAAAATGTTAATACCTTAGGCTACCGTTTTACCGAAGAGCAAATTTTCCTGGACAACGATCATTTAATAATTGCACTTCAGGCTATTGCAGAGTGAGTTGGTTTGATTTCAGACAAAAATATTGTAGGTATTATATTATTATAATATTATATTAGATGTGCATAAAATAAATTAGATTGTGAAGTTTAAAATTTACAATATTATATAAATTACAAAAAAAAAAAATATGCATATTTTATAAGTACACAGGCGTAAATTGTGAAATGAAAAAAGGTAGGGGCCAGATGAAAAACTTTACTTCAAGTACACAAAAACATAGGAATTAAGCTTAAGTTTTTATAGTGAATAAAATATTCATCATAGGTACGTGTATTATAAAATAATAATAATAATAACAAACTTTAATAACAAAATGTTTTTTAATTGTATATAATATTACATAATTACGTAGGAAAGAGTGAAATATTGTTAAGTACCTAAGGGGGGGGGGGGGTCCTATGGGGCCCTTGTATCCACGCCTGTAAGTACATAAATATTGATTGAAAAGATGATTATACGTGCTCTCTGATCTCTTCATAGTCCTAAGTAATAATCTCGTGTTATTGTGTATGAAAATCACCGCTTCACTAAAACTGATAGTAAAATAAACGATAAAAGAACATTACATATTATTATAATTTATAACATCAAAGAGGTATAGTGTGATACTGTTAAATTGAAAATATACCATAGAGAATAGAATTTGGTGAAAAGGTGCATTGCATATACAACACTTATAACGTTTTAGGTAGCGTCTAAGACATGCGGAAAACTACGGATCTATATCGTTGTCGTCTGCCGTGTCGAGTGCCTGTTATCGTATTCCGATTGGCCCATTTAATCGCTCGTAACCATGATCTACTGCGGTAAATGTCCAGAGTTATGCCCATATTTTGGTCACGACCACTGGACTGGAAAATAATACAGTTAAACCTTTTTATAACGGACACCATGTAAGACGGAAAATAACAACAGTCCTGTATAACCTATATAATAAGCAGTATATTTTAGTCTCCCTATAACAGAAACTCCTTTATAACGGAATAAAAATAATTTGGTACCAATCGATTCCGTTATAGGGAGGTTTTACCGTAATATGTGTTCAGTTTCAATGGTCACGACACGGCAGACGACGTATCAGGATAATGTTTAAAATTTGATAACTTAAGTTGTTGTGTATGCGCACAGGTTTCACGGGCTGTCGTACATAGCCAAACACAAAAATGTCAGTAGATTTCTCGACATGGTGGCCGATGTCCAAGACTTGCAGTTCGACGGAAACGGCCACTGGACGGCCCAAAACGACCTGTTGAAGAGGATGGGCAAACGCGGCGTGGACCGACTGTTGGAGCGCGACGGGGGACGGTACCGTGACCACGAGCAGTTGCGCCGCTTGAATAAGCTATTCGACAACGCAACTGACACGCTGCGGCGGGCGTTCGGTGCACACGAACCGCTGTCCGTCCTGTGCCACGGCGAATATTGTCGCGGTAGCGTCATGTTCCAGTACGACGATTGCGGGCGCCCGTTCGACGCGCTCATCATGGACTTCTTCGAATCGCGTTACGGGTCACCCGCGCTGGACCTGTCGCTGTTCCTGTACACTACCACCACGCAGCATGTGCGCGAGACGCACTGGGGCGACCTGCTTGACGCGTACTGGGCTGCGCTGACCGCCGCCGTCCCACCCGGCGTCCGATTCCCGGATCGCGCCGAACTGGACGCCGAGATGGCCGCGTCCGCCATCGTCGGGTTCATGGGAGCGTCGTTCATTTTGCCGTACAAGCTGCGGGACCACAGCGACCCGTTGTTGGACTCGGTGGCGACCAGCGACGACCCTGTCGACTACTTTCTGGTGTTGGGTGGTGACGCGGGCACCGAGTGTTTGGCCGACCTTATTCAGCACATGGTCGACATGGCATACACGCAGCCTTGTAATGCACTCGGCTAATAGTAGTTGTAATTAGGTAAAAGTATTCAAATATCTTTTAAGCGCTTAAAATGTAAATATGTAAACGCTTTTGAAGAAAATACCTATAGAAGCAGTATTTTAAGTACACCATCTCAAAGTAATAAAATACTCATTTTCCACACATTTTTTCTCATTTTGTAGGTACCTATAATTTACTATCTGTGACTCGGTGTGACGTGGCGTTTGCATTCATTCACGAATGTGCCCTGTGTGTACACACCGTCCGGTGACACTAGTTCCCGGATGGGTGACCACCTGGGATTTTTAGTGACAAATCCTTGCCACACATGCACACATGTGTTCCAAGTAGCAATAATGCTTTAATATGTTTGAAACCAGACTGTATCGGTGAATAGCGAGACACATAAGTTCTAAAAGTGACACCAAAAAAGTACACAAATCACGCAGTTGATATATTCTAAGTGGCACCATGAATATTATCGTTTTACAATTTTGTGTGTGGTTTAATATACCTGGATACAAAGAAAACATTTCTGAGCTTTACAGTTGCAGCTATGGAAAACAGTAAAACAGTTGAAATCATTCATATCGATTAGTTATAATTAGTTTTTATCGATTATATTGATTATTTTCTTAATGATTTCGCGTAGCATATTTCGTGTTACAGTTGCAATGGCAACCAAACATTAACAGATAATATTTTGTGATATGCGATAAACCATAAATAACAGCGACCACCAAAAACATATGTATAATATGATTCATTGTTTTTCCTTGCAGTGGAGAAAATATCAAGTTATTTAATTATTTATTCCTCGTAAGCTGTTCTTTCAGGGCCTACATTTTTATAGATATTTAAAGTTTAAATGTTGAAGAAATTAGATATTTAAATGAAAAAAAAAAAACGATATTAGTGGTTTTTGCTGTAATTCAAAAAATATTATTCATAGGGACTTGAAAATTATTACCACAACCACATGGTGCTGATAGAAGAATAAATTATTTGTAGCTTATGCCGTATATAAATAATATACCTATATATTAGAATATCCTTAGAAATATAGGCTAACAGGTCGCCATCACTCAGAATTGTTATTCGTATGTACACCACTTTCTGGATTTTGTACGTTCCATGTATAATGGTACAAATATTAACATTCCAGAATCATACGTTCCGTTTACAAATTACTTGGATTATAATTATTGAAAGTTATTTTATATTTTAATTTATTAATACGATGGGATCATTACTGTATGAGCGCAACTCCGGTGATCGTATTAGATACTTAGATAACCAAAGCTATTTAATCAGTGAGATGAAATAAGATACCTAGTGGGAGGTAATGTTTTTTATTTTATTTTTATTAGCTTCAATTACAATAATTATTATAGCTCAACAATTAACTTATTTATACAATTAAAGTTAATCTTAATCTTTGTTTTATTTTTAGTTACAAAATATGTTTTATATTTAGTTCTTAAGATGTTTATTAATATATTAATATGTACACTGAAACAATTAATAATTATGACATTACATTTGTATACAACATACTATTTTTACCTGGCTAGTTAATATTTTATAATTGTTACTACTTTGATATACTATAGTCACTATAGTATAGTGTTATGTAATAATCAAATACTTACTAATGAGTATTTATGTATAATTATTATTATTATAATTTTTTTTTTTTATTGAGCTTAAGTCCGGCAACTATGGCCATCATCTGTTTTTTTTTTTTTTGTTATTCCTTATTATATTATTGTATTTGTATTTAATTAATATTAATTAATTTCAATAAAATATTAATTTATACATTATGTATAATGGATTAAATACATTGAACTAAAAAGCTATAGGAATATAATTTACTCATAAAAAATTAGAATGTACTTTACTTTGATTGTTCATCAATACATAAAGTGTGAATACATAAAAAAAGACACAATAAAGGATAAACCAAAAAATTATTGATAGTAATATTATTTCTATTGTATTTAAAATATTTAACGGTTGAATTAATATTCTCCTGAATACTGAAATTCTATTTCTACTTTCCATCACTGTTTCATATTTTAACTCAAGACATCGATTAACATTTTAAAGTAATTTCCATAGTACTTACTAATTATGGATACGCTTCCTCCTAGATCAACTTTTTCAAATTATGGAAATAAGGCAGAATACTGATAAATTTTTCAATATTTTGTATTTAATTTATATTTACGTTGTAATTTTACTCTAAAGTTGCAAATGTACTATTGTATATGTTTTTATTGAATACTGTACTCAGCTGTGCCATCGTGATGTTGAAATTGAATAAATAAATAACTTCTATTGGATGAAAATGATCATGTTAATCAAATATATGTGCAGTTATAAGTGCTTTAAAAGGTGGACCCTTGAGATAATATGTATGATTTTTTATGAAATTATTATTCAATTATAAACTGTACAAAATTATTAGTACTCAATCAAATGACATATTAATAAGACGTATATGGTATATCATATTGCGTATAAAATATTATCATAAGATATGGAACATTTCGTTGAAGAAGAACTAAAGACGATTGTTAGTGAAGGTGCGTTCGGAAAAAATTGTAGCTTAATGTCGTTCAAATTATATAACTGTATGGCTGACATGGAAGAATGGTGGTACGAAAAAATATTTTGTAACATTACAACTTCGGACGGATCACACTATAGCATAATGATCAAGTTAAAAATTCAAGATTTGGAAATGCGTGGTTGTTTTGGATGTGACTTTTTATTTAATAATGAACTAATTTTTTACAAAAAGATCGTACCGTTCCTATTAGAGTGCCGAGGGCCAACAGTTAATGATGCACATGCCTTATTTGTACCACGTTTATTTTATGGTCGTAATACATTCAGTAAATTAACGGCAAATGATGTAATTATTATCGAAAATGTTAGTAGCTTAGGATATTGTTTAAGCAATACGAAAGTTTTCTTGGACTATGAACATTTAATAATTGCACTTCGGACAATAGCAAAGTAAGTTTAACTAAAATATATTTAATATAAAATTTGATTTCTTTTCACATTAAGGTTATTTTGATTGTTATTTACGATAAGGTTTCATGGACTGTCGTATACTGCCAAACACAAACATCCGGGCAGAATTTACGATATCATGGAAAACGTTCATAATGTACAATTTGATGCTAACGGGCACTGGATGTCCCAAAACGATATTTTTAAGAAGTGTGGTAAACGAGGTGTGAACCGACTGTTGGAACGGGATGGGGACAGGTACCAGGACCACGTGCATATTCGCCGCTTGAATGAGCTCTTCGACGACGCTGACAAAACGCTAATGCAGACATTAAAAGCTCAAGAACCACTGTCGGTCATATGTCACAGCGATTTCCACCGCGACACGTTGTTATTCCAGTACGACGAGGATGGACGTCCGTTCGACGCGTTGACCATAGACTTCTATTCTGTTCATTACGGGTCACCTGCGTTGGACTTGTCGTCGTTCTTATACATGTCTACCACGCAGCGGGTGCGAGAGTTGCACTGGGACGACTTTCTGGACACCTACTGCGCCGCACTGGCCGCGTCCGTCCAGCCCGATGTCCCTGTCCCCGGTCGCGCTGAAATTGATGTCGAGATGGCCGAGACTGCCATCAACGCGTTCGCAAAAGTGTCGTTTTGCCTGCCATTCAAGTTACGCGACAGAAGCGATACATTGGATTCATTGGCGACGAGTGACGATCCGTTGGACTACTTCCTGGAGTTGGGTGGCGATATGGCAACCGAATGCTTGGCTGACATGGTTCAGCATTTCGTCGATATGGGCTACACAGACGTGAGACGTGAGTCATGTGACGTCAACTCAAATCATGCTAAGGATGCAAAGTCAACGTACTGTGAGAGCTCTCAGCAGTTAAGCTAAATTGAGCGTATTGGTCCTTGGATATTTACAAATATTTTATATTTATATTATGTATTATTGTATTAGTGGTTGATTTTAATATTTTTATATCAGTTTTATATCTGATGTGTTATTGCTAAAGACTTAACGTGTTTCAAATTTGTAATTGATATCGTATTATTTTTTATTTATTTTTTATTCATAGATATAAGATAAAAATTAATTTGTTATGACATTTTATAATACCTATATATTGATTTATATTATTTTGTTATTAATAAATTATTTTACTTTATGTGTTTGACAATTTGTAACGCTAGGTTGTGTTCACGTAAAGCACCAGATGAACGGGCAGTAAGCCATGTCCAATAATGATCAAACTGAAAGTTTCACAACGAGACACTATCATATAAACGTAACTCACCATCCATGATAAGTTTCGATTAGCAGCAGAAATTAGATGGCCCTGCAGCAATGTTGTCTCTCTGCGATAACTTTAGGCTAACACATTGATGAACCGGTACGAGATCTTCTTGTATAATTCGACCATTAGTGACCACTAATCAGTGATAACTATAAACTTCTCAGTGATGTGTTTGTGATTCAGCCTCCTAGTATTGGAGTGGTTTAACACTGTCAAAGTAAGTGAAACAAATTTCTGTAATAAAATATGTTTCTTAAATTGGTATTTAGGAGTTGTCAGTTATTTACAAATATAAAGATATCTTTCAATAATCATAGTACAATCACAAAATAGTCAAAATAAATATTTTTTTGTCTTTGTATAACACATACAAATTAAAAATAAAATAATTCGTAGATAGGCAATAGATAACTATTAACTATGTAACAATTAATACACTTCAATATAGAATTTAAAAAAAAATTGTATTGTAATTTCTAATAATAAACAAAATTATAGGATATTAATAAAATGTTACTAAAACTAGTATTATAATTTAAACGGAAAAAAATACCTCACGCCGGCAACTATGTGCTCTGATACCACACACTATAGGTTAAACAGTTGTTGATCATGAACAATTTGTAGAAATTGACACAAGAATATTATATTTGTTGATTATTTTATTATACTGATAACCATGTTAATACAAATATTAGTCGATAAGTGGTTTTTAAGACAGAGTTTCAAGATAGTTTCGTGTTATGATTAATTGCTAAGTTATTATTTGATTTCGAATTGTGCCAAGTTATTAGTATTCAAAAATATAACACACGAATAACACATATTATAATATTGCGGCAGACCGTTATATTAGTTATGGAGTATATCATTGAAAGAGAATTGAAGGAAATTATCGGTTCGGGAAAAATTTTAATTTAGTGTCGTTTATGTTATATAATTGTATGATTGGAGAAGAAGAATGGCGCTACCGACGAATATTTTGTGATGTTACAACATCGGATAGCTCTCATCATAATTTCAACACAGTTGAAACTTCAAGATTTTTTTTTTTATTGATCATGAAGCTCAACAATTATGGCCATTAGCTGTTTGTTGTTGTTTGTAGGGGAGGAATTGTAGGTTAGTATAGACGTGTGTTTATGGTTTGGCAGATTTTTAAATGGGCACCTGTAGGTATCTGCCATGCCCGGGAGGTATATGGCGGCACTTCTCTCCGGACATCGTAACTTGCCTGAAAGAAAATGCCGCCCGCGGCCGGTGTGTGCCGCAAACGACGCCTTAATCCACTCGGCCACTCCGTCCCCCTTCAAGATTTTTTGAATCTGACTTATTATTCGATAATGCATTAATTTTTTACGAAAAGATCATACCGTTCCTACGGGAGTGCCGTGGACCAACATTTGATGATGCTCATTCCATATTTTTTCCACGTTTTATGTATGGTCGTAATAAATGTAGTGAATTTATGGCAAATGTGATTTGATTGTTATTGAAAATGTTAGTACTTTAGGATATTCTTTAAGTAATGATAAAGTGCTTTTGAACATCGATAACTTAACAATCGCACTTCAGACAATAGCAAAGTAAGTTTATAAAAAATATTTGTAAAAATTTAATTATTCAGTTCTAAGAAACATTTTTTTTTGCGTTTTAAGTCAAAATAAAAATAAAAAATAAAAAATAAAAATAAAAATATAAATGTATAATATTGTCTACTACATTCTATAATATAGTCAACCATTATCTCAATAATGATTACAAATTTCCGCTATCACATACTATAATTATTATTACACATTTACACTATTAAACACAGCTGTTATCATAATTTATAAATTTGAATTAAATGAATTGATCCCGAATTTTTTGAATAATATTATAGGTACAATTAAAAAAATTGAATTCAAAGTGTAAGATGATCAAATTTTAAGTATCAATCAAATCACACTTTTTATAAATGTACGATAAACAATGACATATCCATTGCAGTTTTTCTTAGATTATAATATGTATCCTGAGTAAGTATAATTTACATTATGACGTATTAAAATATGAATAGATTTTATACCTATATACGATTAATATACAGAGTGGGCAACTCTATTATTATTTTATGTGTTGAGATATTATGCTAATTCCTAATGGGAATTATTATGAAACGGAAAACTTGTTGACTTCTGTCCCGTATTATTCAAATTCTTAAAAAATTAAAATAATACATTAATTTAGTTTAGATGATTATCGGTTGAATTAGATTAAATTAAATACATTTTAACTGTCACACTTAGTAAATAATAAAACTAAACATTATCTTGATGACAAAATCTGGTGATTTGAGTTATATTTATCGTGTGTATACACGGCATTAGAAGTGAAGTGCAAAGATAATAATACAGTTATATTATATTTTGTTATTAGCTAAATCGAATTAGTACTCAACGAGAAATAAGGAAATTGAACGTATTGTGATCAAATCAATAATTTTATCAATGGACTCTTTGTTGCGAGAAGAACTGCCAACAATTGTGAGCAATGGCGCGTTCGGACAAAATCTAAAATATTTGTCATTTGATTTGGACAAGGATCACGTCGGACAGGATCAGTACATGTCAACAGTATTATTTGGTACATTCACCACATCTGATGAATCACAACATCGTGTTGTGATAAAGTTAAAACTTCGAGATGAAAAGAAGAGAATTCAATTTAAAATCGACTTTCAATTCCACAACGAAATTACTATGTATGAAAGAATTATACCATTTTTATTTGAATGTCATCGCTCTATGGCAGGTGTCAGAAACTGGCCAACATTTGCTCGATTTTTTTACGGCCGTAATAAATGCGGTGAGTTTTTTGAAAGAGATTTAATTGTATTGGAGAACGTGAATCCTTTGGGATTCCGATTGAGCGAAGACCGTCCGTTCCTTGACTATGATCACGTTTTAATTGCATTTCGAGCTTTAGCAAAGTGAGTTATCATAATACTATTTTTATATAAAAATAAATACAATGGCTTATACCTTCATGGAGTTTGAGGTTTTCTCACTAAACAAGAGACTTTGTGACGATTTGTGAATTTTCAGTCACATTGAAATATTTAATATTATATTACAAATAACTTTTTATTAAACTTATCATTTAACGTGTAAAAGTCTGAGTACAAATAATATTTTTAAATAGTTCTTACAATAATAAAATAAAATTTAATGAATTTATTTCACTTCAGGTTTCATGGGTTCTCATACACAGCAAAACACAAAGACCCCGATCGATTTCAAGAAATCATTATGGATATCCGCGATACACAATTTGATGCAGATGGACAGTGGTTATTTAAGAACAACGCATTAAGTAGATTCGGTAAGCGAGGAGTCGATCAACTGCTTAAACGTAGCGGTGACCTTTATCGGGAAAACAAGCACATGCGTCGATTTAACGAAATCATCGGTGACGGAAACAACTCACTGAGACGTGTGCTTGTTCCCCAAGAACCGTTTTCCGTCGTGTGCCACGGGGATTTCAACCGAAATAATGTGCTGTTCCGGTACGACGAGGTGGGACTTCCAGTTGACGTTTTGCTATTTGATTTTGGGACGCCTCGTTACGGGTCTCCAGTATTAGATCTGTCGTTTTTCTTGTACATGAACACAACGCAAAACTTGCGTGAAAGTCGATTGGACGATTTATTGAACGCGTACTGCTTGACGTTAGCTGAATCCGTACCGTCTGGCGTCCGCGTGCCAAACAGAGCCGAACTGGACTCCGAAATGTCCAAATGTGCATTATTGGGATTAGCGCATGCGTTGTTTTTCTTACCCCATCAGTTAGAATCTGATACTCATCATGAGGGAATGGACGAAGAGGAAATTATAGAGTGGATATTACAGCTGGGTGGTGATACTGCAACGAATCGAGTGGCTGACTTAGTCCAACACATCGTCGATATGGAATACACGAATGTGTTGAGTAGTTAACGGTTTTGTCAGTTGTTTGGTATTAATCACCATAATATCATTTTATGTTGCTTTGGTTTTCATTTAAATATTTAAAGATATGTATGTACTACATATGTACCTATTATGTTTTTTTTTTTTTTTTTATTTTAAATGTATTAATATTATGAATGTTCATATTAACGCAGGTTTATAGGTATATCAATATTATTATATTTTACATAAGTCCTTGTTTAAACTACCATATTGTCTACCACCTATGCCATTTTATGCTATTTTCGATACTTTAAGGTTGTGTCATTACGTGGTGTCACTACGTGTCGCTATATTTTCCGGCATGTAACTTAACACGTTAATTGTTTACTGATTAATTTGGAGTAGTTACAACACCTTACCTACTGACATAGAAAATATAATTTAAATACTTGTGTATAATAATATAAATAGTAATTCACAGGCCTAACAACCAGATAAATTCGTTCTCCATTTCTCCACCCAACATCAGAAAACAGATAAACCTTAAAAGCACTTTTTTAAACTTGAAAGGTTACATTGATCATGGTCACCCACACTTCATTAAATGGATTAGGGAATGCTATATAATAGTATCGATCATAGAACCACAAACATATATAAATTCGAATGTATTTTACAACAATTAAATGTCTTAAATAATAATAACTAATTAGAATTTAATGAAACGTTATAAAAAATATTAAAATTATTTTAACGGAAAAAATTAGTGGAAATTTTTTTTTTTGTTTAAAAAAGTTTGCCATTCGTTACAGGTTATAATAGTAGCATTGAGTATAATATTATATTGTAATAATACTCAATTATAATAGTAATAATAAAAATTATTAGGTACATCATGTTTTTTTTTTAATATTTCAATGATTGCCATTTATTACGCTGGCAGATGTGGTAAGACCCTGATAACAACAATTCTATTATAGACACCACAGTTATCACTGGGTGTACTGGAGGACAGATAGTTTTCATCCCAAGAAAACCGTTAATCCCAAGTGATTATAACATTTATATATGAGTTTAAAAGAATACAGTTCCTTCTTAAGGTAGGATTTTCCATGATAACGAACAAACCTAAAGGAACTTGAGACAGGGTTGTTTCTCCCATGGACAGTTCTACGTCACATGTTCCAGAGTTAGCTAGTCGTGCTATTGTGCTTTATAATAACTATGTTTTTCTAACCGTTACAGTTGTCATGGAAACCAAATAAAATCAGGATTTAAATGTTGTACATTATCTAATATATAAAATTCTCGTGTCACAGTTTTCGTTGCCATACTCCTCCGAAATGGCTTGACAGATTTTGATGAAATTTTTTGTGCATATTCAGTACGTATGAGAATCGGCTAACATCTATTTTTCATACTCCTAAGTGATAAGGGTTGTCCAGAAAAAAATAAAAGAAGTGCTCAAACAGGGATTTTGATAATTTACGGTAGAAACATTTGTTTATAAATGGGTTGCTATGG
>NC_042494.1:134918461-134941449 GCF_005508785.2 Acyrthosiphon pisum
TTTTTATCCTGGGCAACAGAAAAGTTAAGATAAATCTAGAACATCACACACCGAATATTAAATAACACATTGAACAAAGTTTGAGTCATATACAGTTTGTACATTTAACGGGTAACGAAGTGCACGGGATCAGCTAGTATTATATAGATTAGTTATAACAATTAATTAGTAATAACAATTTTTTTTAACGATTTCGTGTGGCATAATATTACACACGTTACAGTTGCAATGGCTACCAAACATTAACAGAAAAATGAATAGTGTTCTGTTAACCGACTTTACGTTTACGCAATAAACCGTATGCATGAAAACACTTAAAATATTGAACCATAAAAATGAACCACAAATATCAGCAACCACTAAACAAATTTTCTTTACTTTGCTTGTTTATCAATAAATATAGGCATAAACTACTGTGAATACAAAACCAAAAATTATATAACAAACAAATAATATTGATAACTTATATTATACTGCATATTAACGTATTAATGAATAAGTGAGGTGATAAGTGATTTTAGAGGCGGGGTTTAAAGATAATAAGTATATACGATTTTTTATGAAATTATAATTCAATTGTAAATTGTCCAAATGATTAGTACTCAACCAAATAACATACAAATAAGACGTCAAATATTGAAACATACCGATTATAAGTTATGGAGTTGAACATTGAAAAAGAATTAAAGACAATTGTCAGTGAAGTTGACTTCGGGAAAAATTGTAAATTAGTGTCGTTAAAATTATATAATTGTATGACTGGAGAGGAGGAATGGTGCTACCAAAAAATATTTTGTGATGTTACAACATCTGATGGATCTCATCATAACATAATTATCAAGTTAAAACTTCAAGATTTTGTACTACGCAAATTTTTTGAATCTGACTTATTATTCAATAATGAATTAATATTTTACGAAAAGATTATACCGTTCCTATTGGAGTGCCGGGGACCAACAGTTAATGATGCAAATGCCCTTTTTGTACCACGTTTTTTTTATGGTCGTAATAAATGTGATGAACTTATGTCACATGATTTAATTGTTATCGAAAACGTTAGTACATTAGGATATTGTTTAAGTAATGAAAAAGTGTTCTTGGACTTCGACCATTTAAAAACCACACTTCGTACAATTGCAAAGTAAGTTTACCTGAAATACTTATGTAGCGAGCTGTGACTACCTGACCAAATACCTATCTAAATAGCATAATAATATGTACGTTATCATATATAATATGTGCCGCGCCGCCGCGTAAATATAAATATAATTGCGATACATGTGAACATTAATAATAATAATATCGATGACACTGCGTATACAGTACGTGTGTAGTAGTAGTAGAAGTAGCGCGACGATACCGCGTATACAGCGCGTAGCTAATAATATCGAGCGCGTGACCATGAGCGGCGAGCGTCAATATATATATATAACTACGTATATAAATATCTTTTAATATGCTAATACAGAAATTGTGCTGTTATATTAAATAACACCACAAATGCACAATAACAATAAATATCCGTTGTGTGCAAAAGCGTGTGACTATCTCACGTTAGGCCTAACCGCAGGTTGACCATATACGGTGGTGAGAAGTATAGAAGAGACAGACTGACCCAACGAGGAACGCTGATGGACAAGTGTTCATCAGATGAGCAACCAGCCTCAACAAAAACAGTCACTAAAACTGAATACCTAGTCACAACTCGCTTACTTACAGTTTTAATTAAATTAATCATTTGGATTTAGAATAATTTTGCATGATTATTTATTTGAGTATAATAAATACAAATTGTGACATCATCTTCTTAAATCATTTCAAAATACTTCCATAAATTCAACTAAAGTACTAGTTTAGCACGTTACACTTATCACGTTTTATAATTCAACTCAGAAAATTTAATTTTTGCGATTTAAATAAGAACTCTAAAACAAAAAACAAAAAATCATAAAAACATATTGTAATAATGTTTATTTAAAGCTTGGAAAGATAGTTATGAAAATTATATCAATTAATATAATTATTGTTTGGTGAAAATCGTAAGTCTTTATGTTATTTCCTTAAGGGATTACAAACAATTTTCTGCTGAGTTAATTTTGTTATTGTTACTCGATTTGTTTTAATAATTACAAACATTTTCTAATTTTTACTTTCAAAAGTACCATCGTGATTAAATGTTTTACTATTAAATGTTTCTAACTATGGTTGGTAGTCAAGTCATTTTCCTGCTCAAAAATATCATGGTGGATCCCCCCCCCCAAAAAAAAAAAAAAATAATAGAAATTTATTCCAACTTCTAAACAAACTCGGTTTATAAACTCACTAGGTATCTCAATAGCATTCATAAATGTAATTGACTTAAAATGTAAATTGAACGTTTTATGCTGAAATTGAAATATAAATAAAATCACAAAACACATAAGCTTGAATCTAAATAAAACATTCCCTGCAGGCTAAATAATTAACCGTCGATCAATAGCATAGTCCCAGTTATTTAAAAACATATAATATTTTTATCGACAAATATGTGTTCGTAACTTACTTATTATAATAAAATCTTGAACAAGCTGGTCACTAAATTGTATTTAATTTAACGTTAGGTTTCATGGACTTTCGTATACTGCCAAACACAAAGATTATGGCAGATTCCAGGACATCATCACTGGTATCAAAGAATCACAGTACAACGGGAGATTTATAGTGCAGACTGGCCTGTTGAAAGTGTTCGGTCAACGAGGGATTAATCGTCTGTTGGAACGGGATGGGGACAGGTACCGAGACCACGCACACATCCGCCGCTTGTACGAGTTCTTCGATGACGCAGAGAACACACTATTGCAGAAATTAAAGAGCCACGGACCACTGTCCGTCATATGCCACTTTGATTGCCACCGCGACACTTTGATGTTCCAATATGACGAAAACGGACGTCCGTTTGACGTGCTGCCCATAGACTATTTTATGCTACATTACGGGTCACCTGCGTTGGACCTGTCATCGTTCCTGTACATATCCACCACTCAGCGGTTGCGCGAGACGCACTGGGATGACTTACTGGACACATATTGCGCCGCTCTGGCCACGTCCGTCCCTCCCGGGGTCCGCATCCCTGGTCGCACCGAAATTGACGCCGAAATGGCCGCGACTGCCGTTTATGGATTCACCAAAGCGTTGATTGTCGTGCCGTATATGTTACGCTCCAGAAGTGATGAACTGGATTCGTTGGTGACGAGCGATGATCCGTTGGACTACTTTCTGGCGTTGGGCGGTGACATGGCAACTGAGTGCTTAGCCGACGCTATGCAGCATTTAGTCGACATGGGCTACACTGATGTGGTACGTGGCGTGTAATATTATAATCCAGTTTAGAATTTAAATTCAAATTACAGTTTGTCTAGTAGTTGAGCAAATTTGAGCTATGAACACTTTTAGATTATTTACATGGAAGTATAGGCTGATGATTTCATTAATTTATGCTTCATTCCATTTTTTGATGTGTTGCAGTTAAGTCATAACTACAACAGATGCACGTAATAATAAATGCAATAAATTGTAATCCTATTGTATTTTTTCGTGCTATTTAATAAAGATAAAACTAGGTATATTGCCACTATAATATAACAATTGTACATCTTATTGTAAAGTATTTTTATTATATTATATAACTTATTTTATTTTAAACCTGTTGAGTTTGGTACCTGTATAATGCATTAAAAGCTTTTTTTTTTAAATTTGGATTTAAAAAATTATAAAAAATCATTCTGCTTATAATCTTTAAAAATATTTCATCATTGCTGTTTCTTTATGTTTTTCTTCTCTTGGTTTATCATTTTAAAGATATCATGTTGATGACTGTAAAGAATGAGTCTAGGTATTCTTATTATATGTTTGTCAATATTATTTTATTAATATTATTTTATAGGACATAACATATAAATTGAATAATTTTATTCTTGATGTTATTTCAACAAACATGTTTAATTGTTTCAGCTGAAACAATAAAAGTACTACTACCAATCTCGTCTTCATACAAATGTGAAGTTGGATTTTCTGCTATGGTAGGCATCAAAAACTAGCAAATAAAATTAGCTACAATATTATCGTATTCCTAGCCTTTGAAAATAGCTCAGATTGTCGTCGACATCAGTGCTGTTATGAACCATAGTCATGGACGTAACTTGGACAGTTTTTATGGGGGGGGGGGGGGGGTAAACTTTATTTTATGCAGATATACCGTATACTTAAAACTTATAGATATTCGGAATCTAAATAAACTTAATCAGTGGAAATTGTAAAGCATAACATAATAATATTATTATCTAAGCTAAATCAATATTGTAATATGTACAATTAAATTAAATTATGTAAAAAGCTTGATAACATGATGGTTTATTTAATAAAAACATTCTGCATATCTATATTGCTTATAATGTATCACACTGTGCGTTTATATATTAATTATAGCTTATAATAACTAAGTCATACGCACAAACATAAAATTTTTTTTTTTTGTAACCATTTATTATTAATTAATGATTTTTACTGTACTATATATTTATTCTTATTTAGCTGTTAACTATTACCATTGGTACTATTAATTTTTACTTCTTTATTGTATCCAAATTCTGTTATAAGATAAGCTGAATTGTACTTATAATTATTCAAATTGCTAAAAGGTTTAATACCCGTTTATTATACATAAATAAATAAATAACATAATAAGAAAGTACCTTGAATTGTACAAAAAAGATATTAGAATAGTTTATATACTAAATATTATTATAGTAATATTTTAATGTAGTAATTCTATAACACTACGCTCAAAGCTCAGACAGTCAAACACAACGATGCACAGTGAAGAATAATTCAAGATAAAGAGAACGTGTCGTGTCATATTATTTTCAGTTGAAGTTCACAGTTATCACGAATAGGAAAACAGGCTTTCATTTTACACTTAGATCATTATACTATGGAAATGCATTATACTATGCAAATGATTTAATTGTTATCGAAAACGTTAGTACATTAGGATATTGTTTAAGTAGGTAGTGACAAAGTGTTCTTGGACTTCGACCATTTAAAAATCGCGCTTCAGACGATAGCAAAGTAAGTTTGTCTGAAATATTTATAGAATTTATTTTTATGTTCACAAAAGCCTTTTTTTGCGATTAAAGTAAAAATTAAGAGATGAGTAATAATAATTAATAATTATCAATATAATAATTTTATACATTGTCAATAAAATCTACAACTACACCTTCTATTCTCGTTCAGGTTTCATGGACTTTCGTATACTGCCATACACAAAGGTCCTCGTAGAATTTACGATGTCATAAAAAACTTTCATAAAATCCAGCTCGACGAGAACAGGCACTGGATGTCTCAGCACGATATCTTTAAGAAGTGCGGTAAACGAGGAGTGGACCGACTGTTGGATCGAGACGGGGAAAGGTACCGGGACCACGTGCACATACGCCGCTTGAACAAGCTGTTCGATGACTCCAAGAACACGTTAATGCAGACCTTAAACGGCCGAGAACCATTGTCCGTCATATGTCACGGCGATTTGCATCGCGAAACTTTGATGTTCCAGTACGACGAGCACGGACGTCCGTACGACGCACTAGCCGTAGACTTTTTTATGCTACATTACGGGTCACCAGCATTGGATCTGGCATCGTTCCTGTATATGTCTACCACTCAGCGGGTGCGTGAAATGCACTGGGACGAGTTGCTGGACACTTACTGCGCCGCACTGGCCGTGTCCGTCCCGCCCGGCGTCTGCGTCCCTGGCCGCGCAGAAATTGACGCCGAGATGGCTGCGACCACCGTCAACGCGTTCGCCAAAACGATGATTGGCCTGCCGTTTTTGTTGCGCACAAAAAACGATGAACTGGATTCGTTAGTGACGAGCGACGACCCGGTGGACTACTTTCTTGCGTTGGGTGGCGACATGGCAACCGAATGCTTGGCCGAAATTGTGCAGCATTTAGTCGACATGGGCTACACGGATGTAGGGCGTGACTTGCACTCTGATCCAGCTGAGAATTTAATCTCAAAACAGTTTGTCCACATATGTGATTGAAGTAATTTGAACGTTTTGTTCCTTGTTGTTTGTCTTAACATTTTTCAGACCATTTATATTTAAGTATAGATTGTTGAGTGGATTATATTATTTTCATTCCAATGTTTGGTGTACAGCATGACGTGTGTATTAGTCGAACGCAATAGTTTATACAATTTATTACTATAAAAAATATTTTTTATTATATTAAACTATAATATTAATATACGATAAAATTGGGTATTTTATCATCTTAACTTACATTTGTATTATATTATTGTAGGTACTACTAATACAATTATTTGAAACATAAGGAGTTACATAATACCTATATTATGTAATTATTAATTTTATTAAACAAGTTCTTTTTTTCAAAATATGTGTTAAAAAAATATGAAAATCATTCTACTCAAAATCCAAAAATATATAAGTATTGCTGTTTATTGAGTCTTTTCTTCTCAGTTCACATGGTTTTACATTTAAAGAATCTCAGTTTGATGACATTGGGAAAAAGGTTTTGATATTTTCACTTTATGATCATAATTATGATTTTTATTTATAATATATTATTGGATATCTATAGGCACATTAAAATAATAAAATATATATTTTTCTAAGTTGTTCTAAAATATAATATGTGTAAATGTTTATAATTTTGAAAATTCCCGTTTTAAGACTTAGGTTGGATATAAATTACAGTAGACGCCGCTTATAAGACTTACTTTGGGACCAGCACAAAGTGAGTCTTATAACCGAATGAATCTTATAGACGAAGTGGTAAAAAAAAAAATTTAATACGTATTTATAAATTTTATTTTACTACATATTTTGCTTCAATTTTAATACTTTAACACATATTACATATTACATACTTATTATTGAATAAATTTAATAATCCTGATAAGATAAAAAACTAAAATTATAATTAAGTACATATAAAAATATTATAAAAATTATACATTAATAAAAAATTATTATTATTTATTATTTATTTTGAAAAAAATTTGTAATTTTAGTTTGTTTTTTATTTTGTTCCAATATTCCGAAAATATTCGTATTGTACATTGAAATTAGTTAACCTAACTAATATAAAAATATCAAAGACAAATCTGATGTATTTTAATAAATAAATATTTTTTTTGTAATTATATTTTAGTGTTTATCTTATAAAAAATTAAATGCATATTTTTGCATATTTTGGTTTATAAAATGCATATATTACAATTTTTTATTGCATATAAATCCTAGCCCTGGTTATAAGGTACCAACAGAAACTAGAAATAATCAACAGGAATATTATTTAATTTTTTAACACCAATTTATTTCTAAATTATAACCAAAAAAGTTTATTTTCTACTATTTATTTTATGAAACTTGAGTCTTATAACCGAAGTGTTGAGTCTTATAACCGATTTTTTTTTAATGTATTTGGATACGTCCGGACCGTTCCAGACGATTTTGAGTCTAATAAGCGACTGAACCTTATATCCATGAGTCTTATAAGCGGCGTCTACTGTATTAACAAATGAATAAGTTAATTTTTCACCTGAATATTATTCAGCAACTTATTCAATGTTAGGTTTTATTATTTATATGTTTCAAAAGTATTAGCAAATAGCAAGTACTAAGTTATGTTTAATATTATTCCGGAGAGCAGGTACATTATTTGTGTTATCGAAATGTTTATTAAAGAATAATTGAAAGTAATTGTTGCTGTAATAGTGGTTGGAAAAATTAAAACTTTTAAACGTGGCGCTCGGAACACTGTGAAAGTGAGTGACCAATACACATCTGATGTTTGATCAGAATAGTATACAGCTGATAGTTGGACGCGTTAGCTTTCGTCGTAATACGTTTAAATTTTTGGACAATATTTATTCTTGATCTTGAATATTATAATATATTATATTTTTGGTAGAGATTTTTACGCGTGGTCTACCTAAATCCAGCGGGTCCGATGAAATACAAAACAACTTTTATTTTTTCGCTTTGAACAATTTGTTGGTAGTGCAGCGGTACAGCACGATTAGGGTATAACCCAGACAGCAATTTTTTGTTTAATAATATTATTATAACATTAGATTCATGAATAATATTAGTTTAACGTTATTATAATACTATTATAATATTATCGTTACAAAATGCTGTCTAGGAAATCACTGAACTCGCCGTCATAGGCGAATTTGGAGTTAATTCTTGGAAAGGCAATCTCTGGTAAAACTAAAAATCTATAAGGTAAAATTTAAAGTTGGGCAAGTTAATGATTTTTTTTTAACTCAGTTAAGTTAAGTTAATATGCACCAATTTTATGTACTTAATTTTTTTCCAACTAAATTATAGATTATAATGTATATACTTAGTACAGTAATTCCATATAAGCTAGATTCGAATGATATACATTTTTAACTTTAAACAATTTACGATACATATTTTTTTACATGAAAAAGAAATATAATGAAATAGTAAAATATAATTTAATTAAAAACAAAATAAATTAACTCAACTTCTTAAATGAAAAATTAATTCGTTAATTTCATGTTAATTAAAAAAGAAGTTTAGTAAGTTAACAGTTAAGTTAATGAAAAGCCAAAAGTAACTAATTAAGTTAAAAAGTTTAAATTAAATTAACTTTTTAACTTAACTTTAACTTTTTAACTTCTTAATGACCAGCCTTGGTAAAAGCCTATAACACCAACAACAAAAAACAAAACAAAGTCAACTCTAGTCTTTTAGTTTTATTTATCACAGTTCACAATATTTGTGTTAGTTTTTTTTATATATATATATTAAAGATTAATCTATTATTAAATAGTTAAAATTATAATTATTAATTTAATAACAATAAATAAAATAAAATTTATATTGATTGCGATAATAATAAATGGAATTCTATCATCATTGTTTTGATTGTAACTAGGTATCTGGTATATTTATAATTATGATTTTTTTTTATAGCGTTGTATCATATCATGTACAATTCTAAAATGAACTTAATTAAACAAAATATGTAATTATTATATTAACATATAATTTTTGGTACACAAATTAATATTATCAAGCTATTATGTAAATGGTATCTTTAATAAATTATCTAATTATTTCAGTCGATTAACTGTTTACTTTAAAGGTATAGCCGTTTAGGTACTTAGTAATTTTGATAGTTAATGTAGGTTACTATACAATGCGTGAAGTAGGTGCACAAATAAAAATGTTTATCTACGTTTCTCTTGCACTAGATAGCTAAAATATAGATATACAATAAATTTAGGTTATCAATTTATATTTCAAATAGGTATACGTAAAGATGTAAGCTTGAAAATTTTCAATTGAAAATTTTTTTTATTTCATTGAAAATTTCTGAAAATTTAAAAAGTACTTTTCTTAAATTAATTAATTTTTAAGTTTAAATATATTTAAATACTTTATAAAATTACTGTTTCATATTTATTTACATTGTAACAAGTATAACGTCAGAGTCAAACAAAACACTTATAATAAAAAAAAATATAATTTTTGGTAAAATTGAGGAAGTGACTCAAACAATAAATTACCTCCGTTAAAAATTGAAAAATCAATTATTGTAACAAAACGATTAGGTATACATTCATAATTATAAATGATTATTATCATATTCAAAATGATTTTATTTTACTGAAGTAAAAATACAACATTTTTAATAAAAGATAAAAATGCACATTTATTACCGAGTTAAATATTATATATTGATATAGGTATATATTATATATATTTAATGATTTGTATTTTGAATTTACTGTATTATGTTCATTAGAATAATACCAAAATTATATTAAAATGCGTAAATGGTAATAAAATTACATATTTAAAAATATAATTATGAAGGTTAAATATATTACAACTATAGAATATCAAAACATTTATTTGATAAGAAATTAATATGATAAATTAAAAAATTTTCATGAACATTTTCACCAAAATAAATTTTCATGAAAATTTGCATCACTAGGTATACGCATAAAGTATTTAAATTTAAAATGTAATAATCTTTTCCCGTTGCATTATAATTGACGCTGAGACTTCGTTTGGATGAACATTTTGATAAAACCGATATCGTAATCGGTCAGTTTCGGGACTTTGCACCAGAAAGTTATAATATCTAAAATTTAAAATATGAGGAAAGAACACGAATTCAATTAATATTACTAAAATCATTTTTAATAATGTAATATAATATTGTACAGTATATAGATATTTTATTATCCAAGTAATATGTCGACTATATTTTTATTATAGGTTTTACTATCAATGTTCATGGATTTAAAATCGATAAAATCTAATGTATATAATATATAATATTATTTATGGTCAAATGGTTGACAAAAGCTAACCTGTAAATTATAAAATAAACAAAACTCACAGATATAATTGTTTAAAATATAACTAATAATACAATACAATTTATTAAATATTAAAATACACATACGTAGGTATACATAGGTAATACTTATATAATGTATAATTTATTTAAACAATGATAATACTATTGAAAGCATTTTGACGTGATTACACTTATTAATTCCCGTATCATGGATACTAAAATTGATTAAAGTAGGTAGTCTAAGTTATCGTAATTCAGTTATCATAATCCATTGTTAATTATTATATTTTATATCTATCGACTATCACTAATATGCAAGTATTGTAAAATACTAAAATATAAATATTAACATTGTTATGATTATTGAAATAAAAAAAAAAAGTTTAATAAGATTTTGTGACATTTTTGATTATACACGTATAGTGTCTTTCATAATCATGGACGAAAACTATTTAGAACTAACTTTTTTAAAGTAGTTTTTTTTTTACAAATATATATGTATTAATGTCTTATACTCATGTATATTATATTCTCCGATTTGAGTGTAAAACAAAATATCGGGAATACGTTCACCCTGGCTGCGGTGAAAAGAGTGAACGGAAATTTCCACGTGTTTATAATGCGTTTTGACTACTAAAATGCGACTCTCGACATTTAGACGCACCATGATTAATAAAAATCTCGTAAACCATTAAGAATCTCAAATCCAAAAGACATAACGAATAACAACAAAAATGCCACGAAAACAGAAAAAGAATACCAATTATTTAATATCCATCCATGTTAATGAAATGCCCTATATCATCCATATATTGATAAGTATTCGATAAAAATTAAATAGAAACATTATACAGTTATGACAGTTTATTTGTATTACTTATACATTATTATTATTTAAGAGTTTGGTCTTATAGTTCTGTTTATTATTTTAATGCGCAATGAAGACGAATGTGGTTTTAAATACGCGGTGTTCAAAAAATGTTAAATGCTTTTTTACTGTTTGCATATTTGTATACCTACCTACCTACCTATATAAAGTTACACTGCTGCAAGTTAGGTAAAATATTTAATCACTTAATTTATTCATTAATAATATCATATTATTGTTTATCAGTCCTAATAAGTCTAATGACCGTTACCTAACTTTTTGAACACTGTATAATTTTGTTTTATAAATAGTAAATACCAAATTATTGATTGAAGTATATTCTATGTTGGTTTTATGAAAAGTCTGACGTTTTAGATACATTTAAAATCTTCTGAGAGTTTAATTGATTTTTTCGTTGATCTAGAACGTTCACAGTTTCAGTTTTATATTTTACGTTACCGTCTACTTCCTTCTAATCGCTATTTATTAGTTTTTAATAAATAGCGAGCTTATGCTTAAAGGGGAGTTGCAAACATTGTGTCATATGTATTTATTCTAATATGTTTATGTAAATGTATATTGTTTTTGCTTAAATAAACTTATTATTATTATTATAATTATTATCCAACCAATGGGTTTAAATAAGTCACCATTTTACTATCGTGTTTTATATTGAACGGGTATAAGCACTATTAGGTATAGTACGTATACACGTACCGGAATCCCTATTATATTTTATGGATTATTTGCTAAGTCAAAATCTAGTAGCAACGTATCTGATTGTATGAAAACTTGACTTACATACATTTAAAAACGGATATTATATAATATAAATATTTGAAATTGAAAGTTAAGTTCAAGGTTTAAAGTTTAGAATTATATTTAAAAAATAGACGGAGCTTGGTATTTTGAATTTTGAATACCTCATCATATTTGGCTGACAAACCTGGCAGCCCAAAATTGAGTACTTATAATAGTTTTATTTAGTGTTATATAGTATTTTGTACCGTAATATAGAGCGATTTCTTCCCACTTCACTGAAAATATCGATTTGTACGTGTGTGTTCACAGATTCCACGGTCATCCGCACAGTGCTAAGCACTATAATAGGACATGTTGTAGCTCATGGAGACAGTGTTATGCTGATTTGTTTACGTAATGCTGACGGTGAGATGAGTCACCATCCGTCCTGTGCCACGATGACTTTAACCGAAACATTTGGCTATTCAATGTTCGACAACAGTGGTCAGTCAGTGGATGTAGGTACCGACTTACGAAATTGCATCTGTCCACCTCATGCGTGGCAGTACTGCAAAAGCATTTTACGCGGCGTCGTCGATTCACAAATGAAAAAAAAAATTTCAACTTAACCTAACCTGAAGTTATTTCTATATTTGAATGACAATAGCTCCTTGTAATATAAGTATGGATTATCCAGACTGTATATTAAAAATTTCATATTGATTCTGATGCTGATCTTAGGCCACAATTATAGACTAGTGAACGAGACAAACGAAGAACAACGAACGGACCTGAACACGTTCACATGCACTTCAATAGTAAATTTTATAACTGCCACCCTCACATTCATCAAACAAAATTATATGAAAATAATATTATATTCTGATAACAAATCCGAAAAAATTGATCTTTTAACATTTTCAATACAAACGCGTACCAATAAATATTAAACATATACTAACAAATAAATAAATACATCTTTTGATATGAAAAATGATTGTAACTGTAATTTGTGAAATTTGTAAATTTTAATGACTTTTATGTATAAATGATTGTAAGTACTTAATTGTAATTTGGTGCAATTTGTAATTTGACAAAATTGTGAATAGTGGCTTTCTAATGAAGCTAAAATAAATAGTTCAAACAATATTTTTAAATCGGCTAGTTATATAACATATAAGTTATAAGTCATATAAAATCAGCATATGATGATACAGAAAATCCTGTGCCTTATAAGGTGAAGGAAAATATTGTTTGAGTTTAATAATTTTCCACCATCAGTAATGATCAATTCGAAAATTTAGAGGTACGCATATTATGTACACCCTACGCGTGGATACATTTCTTTGAAAAAATGTTTCTATTGCTCGTAAATTGTGCGCAAATGAGTTATGTTTTTGTTGAGTTGTAACCACCATAGAAGCCGGCGACTTCCCAGAGCCGGGCTGTGATAAGCTGGACGCTGAAATCCGTGAACACAGGTTCTATAATCTACCACACGTGTCGAACTTAATGCACGTAATATTGGACTAAAACTAACTGATGGACACAAAGAGTCCTTGGATTCCGATACCTTTCAAGTGTTGCACTTGTTGCTCTCATAATAATAATATGGTAACGAATAACGACCCGGCCGCCGAATGGTTCACCTACGTTATCTAATACATTATCCACGACGGGTTCACCAAAACGCCTATCACCACCGCCATAAATAACGTCAGCACAACAATTGAGATGTGAATATTTTATATTATGATATATTATTATGATTTACTACCAACGATAATTATTACGAATGACGAGAAACTTTTCGGTTTTATTTTTAATATTGCATTTTCTAGAAGATTATTTTAAATATTGTATCTACATCTTATTAAAAATACGAAACTGAATTTCGTTTTTTTTTTATGGTTATAAATGATTTTGGATAGAGTCGTCATTGTCATGAACGTTTAACGACGTTATAAGGACTTCCAGTTTTCATTTCAGTACATGTTCTATATTATGCCTATAATACTTGTAGAGAGTACGCGATAATTGTCGCTGTCGTACAAGTGCATAACAGTGGTACTAAATGTAAGTATTAAGTTGTACTATTTAAATATGAAATTGTAGTTTCATAAAACCTATAATCAAACATCAAGAAGATACCATTATCCGTGACCTCGTAGATTTGATTATATATATATATTATTTTTAATTTTCAAGGTGATCGAGATCTGACTACGAATAAATGTATTTCTGTAAATGATGGAGAGATGCAAATAATATTTAAATGTGGCGACGTCACTACAGCCTATTATTACAAAAGTTTGACTTGTAGGTACCTAAACCCTAGTGGAAATTATGAAATATAATTCGAATCCACCAAAAATGTATTGAAATAAAATATTTGATGTCTACTATAATACAGGTAATATTAGGTACAATGTACTTATATTAATATGTAGTATTGTAAAGTATCGCTTATGGGTTTTCAAATACGTTTTTGATTGAATTGTAAATTAATATAGGTACTATCTATCTGAAATATTTGAATATATTTTAAATAAGTAATATTTTACTGTATTGCATTTTTTTTTATTCGTGTCAGGCGCATAGTATAACAGTAATAATAATAATGATATTAAAGATATTGTATTGAATAATTTTTACAGATAGTTTTCTTTCTACTTTCAATAGAAGTTTCAAATTCAGTTCGTGTTTGACTCCCTACCAAGCAAGACGTATGTAATCGCAATCGCATTTTTATCTTCCTACAGAACTGTACAACGCTCAGCGCTAAACCGGTAATATGTTTTTATATATTAATAATTACGATTAACTGCCGCTCTAGTTAAAATAAAACATGAAAAGCAACGGTGTGTAGTCGTAATGAATATCACTTCACCAAAAACATTGAGTTTAAATTCAAAAACTATTTAATATCATTTGTATTATGAGGATACCCGCATGTGTTGTCTCCGTCTCACAAACGCGTAACATAACAAATTTACGCTCAGCAGTTCACGTTTTATGCCGATAGCTTAAAAAATAGAGTGAATCGACTTATTATGAATCTTGATGGTAAGAACATTATCTGTGTTTTGATGGAAGTGTTTTTACGATAATTCAGTTTTAAGATGAGTTATGCGTGTATAATAAATGTACATAAAAATGCTCATAACTACTTAAAAACTGAATTATTGTAAACAAATTTCCATCAAACCACATATAATGTTCTTACCATCAAGTTTTATAATAGGTCGATTCACTCAAATTTTTAAGCTAACGGCATAAAACGTGAACTTCTGAATCGTAAATTTGAAATGTTACGCGTTTATAAGACAAAGACAACATATAACGGGTGTAGCGTCCTCTTAATTTTTAACCTACCAAGATCATCTCAAATAAAAGTTTCTATATGGTGGTACCACGGTGACGTCACTAACCATTACAGAAGTTCGGCTTGAACTGAAATTTAGTGGAAATTTAAGTTGTAATAGACTTGAATAAAATTTTTTTAGGTACATAGTATTTATTATTGCATAGTTGGCATTTTTAACTATAACAAAAATAAGTCTTGCCACCGCAAGGGCCCGTTGTTCTAAAATACCAATTTTAACATTGTTCTGTCGCGCTACCGTTACTTGTCAGCTGTAGTAAGTCTCTCAACAGAGTACGCCACTGTTCGCCCGGGGACCTAATTTTTTTCAAGTAGTAATGCGTAAATGTGTTATGTTAATACATATTTAAAAATGTATTTAAAATGTAAATATAATTTTCATAATATGAATATAAAATAGGTGGAATATTTTATTCTTTATAGATATAAACCAAGCTAATATTATTATATTATTATATACGTACTAGGTACGTCATTATGTTAAATACCTAGGTATATTATATGCAGTTATTTAAAACTAGATATAACAAATAAATACAATTTTCAAGTATTAGTTTATTTATTTGTCAATACATTATTGATATATTTTAATATAATTATAATTATAACTAGATATATTTTGTAGACATTCATTTATGCTTATGAAAAAAACATAAACATTTTAACCCAACAATTAACATTTTATTGACATTTATACAAAAAAAAAAAAAAACTAAATGAATTTGACTTTCTGGTACTTTTTATTTTTGTTTAATGTGGGAAAACTCGGATGAATCAAATGGTGAAATTTTGCATCGAATGTTCAAATTTCTTTTCAAACAAATACATTTTTTTATGGATTTCTAATTAGAATAATTTGCAAATTTGAAAGTTCTTACTTCAGACGTTCATAAAAAAATATTGTGGACTTACGCTTATCTCTTTTTTTAATTTTCACTAACAATTTATGAACCTTGCATTTAATTTCAAGTTTTTTGACACAGAGAAAAATTTTTTATAGAAAAAAAAAATAATAATTTTCTGATGTGAATAAATGGCTTAAAAAGAGTTAAAAAAAAAATTGAAAATCGTATGGTGTATTGGAAAATATAATAGGTATAAACATTTGGTGAACATTTCATGTGTCAATGGTTATATTATTAAAAGTTATTAAAAGTCATAATCAAGTATGTCAAAAAATGGTTTTACGTAAAAATCTTACTTTTCCTTTTCAATTTTTTTTTTTGTTGGTCCCAACGCTTTAGAAAATTATGAAATTTTTATTATTTACTTTTGACCTCCCTAAAGTGCCAACTAGATTCATTTTCCTACCAAAAGAGATGCTGAAGTAGAAAAATCGATGAACTTATAGACGTTTTAATTAACAATATTGAAAAAAAATAGAAAATTTCAAATTACCATAAATAGCCTTGCCATGGCACCAAAAATTAATAAAATACGGGTTACAAATATTGGTGATAACAAAATATGTTTAAAAATGATGTTATATAATTTGACATTACATAATTGTTAATACATATATATACAATATAAAGAAGACTGGGCATTAACTAGTTACTTTTGGCTTTCCATTAACTTAACTGGTATCTTACTAAATTTATTTTTTAATTAACGTGAGATTAACGAGTTAATTTTGCATTTTAAGAAGTAAGTTGTGTTAATTTATTTTGTTTTTAATGCAATTATATTTTACTATTTCAGTCTATTTCTTTTTCATGTCAAAAAATATGTACCTATCGTAAATTGTTTAAAGTTAAAAATGTATATCATTCGAATCTAGCTTATATGGAATTACTGTACTAAGTATAAACACTATATAGTCTATAATTTAGTTGGAAAAAGATTAAATACGCTAGAGTTGTATAAACAAATTAACTTTTTTTCAACTAAATAAAAAGTTAACAAAAAGTGTGTATTAACTTTTAACTTAACTGAGTTAACCTATATTTAAATTAACTTTTAATTTTTAACTTTTTGTTATTGGTGCATATTAACTTAACTTAACTGAGTTAAACAAAATCTATAACTTGCCCAGCCTTAAATATAAATATAGGAAAATGTTGGTCCAAAGAAAACTTCCTTCTAAAATAAATACATTTTAATTATATCACTCTGTAAATAGTAAAACATAACATTAATTTTATATCCAAAATTGTTTGTTGCTAAACAAAATATAAGTTATATCGATTGCCGTGTATATGGTGTAGGTATACACATTGGAAGTGAAGTGCAAAGATAATAATATAATTTATCATATTTTACCTTTAGCTAAAAGTCATTAATATTCAACAAGAAATAAGAGAGTTGGACGTATTGTGATCAAATCAATCATTACAACAATGGAGTCTTTATTGCGAGAACAACTGCCAGAAATTGTGAGCAATGGCACGTTCGGAAAAAATCTTAAATATTTGTCATTTGATTTGGACAAGGATCACGTCGGACAGGATCAGTACATGTCAACAGTATTATTTGGTACAGTCACCACATCTGATGAATCAAAACATCGTGTTGTGATAAAGTTAAAACTTCGAGATGAAAAGATGAGAATTCAGTTCCAAATCGACTTTCAATTCCACAACGAAATTGCCATGTATGAAAGAATTATACCATTCTTCTTTGAATGTCACCGCTCTATGGCGGGTGTTGGGAACTTACCAACATTGGCTCGGTTTTTATACGGCCGTAATAAATGCGGTGAGTTTTTTGAAAAAGATTTAATAGTATTGGAGAACATCAATCCTCTGGGATTCCGATTGTGCGAAGACCGTCTGTTCATCGACTACAACCACCTCGTAATTGCGTTACAAGCATTAGCCAAGTGAGTAAATATAATATAACTTTGAAATAACAACAAATTTAATGGTGTGAAAAAAATATTGAACTATGAAATGCTTACTTTATTCAAAATATGTGACAATCTGTATATTTTTGAATCCACAATATATCAAATAACTTTCTGTTCATCCTTGGGCGTAGATTAGGTATTGAAGTCTGACTGTAAAAAAATCTTAGTTACTTTAATTAAAAACGAATGAATACAATTTTTAAATATATACAAAAAAAAAAAAATACGATTAAATGCTACCTATGACAATTATAATATAGGCAAATATTGTATTTGCTTTCAGGTTCCATGGGTTGTCATACACGGCGAAAAACAAAGACCCTGATCGATTTCAAGAAATCATTACGGATATCCGGGATACACAATTTGATGTAGATGGACAATGGATATTTAAGAACAACGCATTAAGTAGATTCGGTAAGCGAGGAGTTGACCAACTGCTAAAACGTAGCGGTGACCTTTATCGGAACAACGAGCACTTGCGACGCTTTAACGTGCTCATTGGTGATGGAGACAACTCGTTGAGGCGTGCACTCGTTCCACGAGAACCATTTTCCGTCCTGTGCCATGGGGACTTCAACCGGAACAATGTGGCGTTCCGGTACGACGAGGCGGGACTTCCAGTTGACGTTTTGCTGTTTGATTTCGGGACGCCTCGTTATGGTTCGCCGGCGTTAGATCTGTCGTTTTTCTTCTACATGAACACGACGCAAAACTTACGTGAAAGTCGGTGGGATGACTTACTGAACGTATATTGCTTGACTTTGGCGGAATCCGTAGCGTCCAGCGTACGCGTTCCGAACAGGGCCGAACTTGACTCTGAAATGGCCACGTTTGCTTATTATGGCTTTGCACACGCATCATTTTTCTTACCCTATCAGTTAGAATCGAATATCGTTGATAATGAGGGAATGGACGATGAAGAAACTTTGGAGTGGTTTTTACAGCAAGGTGGCGACATTGGGTCAGGTTTAGTGGCTGACATTGTCCAACACATCGTCGACATGGAGTACACGAACCTGTGACGTGGTTCTTAGTTTGTTTGATTGCTAGATACAGATCACTATTGTACTATATTATAAATCAATGCTGCTTTGCCGATTTGGTGTTCATATTTTATCTTTATTATATTATTAAGTCATTCATTAAAATGTACCAATATTATTTTAATATTTTATAAGTATTTTGTATATAAATAATAATATGTATGTAAATAATTGATTTTTTAACAAAAAGGATTAAAATAAATTAATATAATTCAATCATATGTAAGTATAGGTTTTATTATTTTCTCTTTTTTCTACATATTTTAAAGAGCTTATACTGAGGACTCTGGGAACATGGGTTTTGATATTTCATAAAACAATACTCATCAGTCATCACTATAGCTCTTCTTTTTATGTAAACTATGACAACATCACACCAGAATCAAGTGGGGATGGCTTCTAGATCAAACATTTAATTAAATGTAGGTATTGTGAAAATGCTGCCAGTATAAATATAACTGCTATTCATTTGATGGCTTTCACTGTTTCCATTAATTTATAGTATATTGTGTGGAAATGATGGGAAATGAGCTATTTTAGTCGCGGGCGGACAGCCATCTTATTTCGTTTAAACAGGATCGGCTGCACACCAAACTGGATCAATTCGAGTCGTTCGTCCTATACGGCTACAGTCAAATCGTGTTCAAGACACTCGAGCTGAAGAAAAAATTGTGACTATGGTATTTTAATATATTTCAAATGTCATTGTAACACTATATTAAGAGCATTGTACTAAATGCTTTAGCTTATTTACGCCAAAATAAAATTTTATTGACATTTATAAAAAAAAAAAAAATTGGAAACTGAAAATGTCTGTAAATAATACAGTTAAAAAATTCAACTATATGAAAAATTCTAATGTAAGCTTACAGTGAGAATGGCATGTATATACCTACGGTCATTTGTTTTAGAGTTTCACGAAAAATCAAAATCGATTTTGTCCAAAACAGATTTTGCGTAAAAATTCCCGTATTTTCTTATTTTTTTTTTTTTTTTTTTTCCGGGGCTATTAAAAACTATTAGGATTTTAAATCACAACATTGTAAAATAATTACATTCATCGCTGCACTCAGAATCCAAATAATTATAAAATTATTTTCAGTTAGAAATTCATAAAAGTTTTTCTTTTCATTGCTAACATTGGACATTTTAATAGAAGATTCCGACAAGTTTTTCTACCTCTATCATAAAGAAAAATTAAGAATATCATGCTATTTAAATCCATGAGATATTTTCAATTGATATTATTTTTTTTTGTAATTATTAAATTTGATTATTTATACAAGTACCTATACTAGGCTGACACATCGTCTCCGTTCAGAATCGTTTTTTTATACCAAGATTTTTCATTGAATTAAAATATAACACATCCATTATAATGAAATGCTGGATATCTACTGTGCAGCAGAGATGTAGTCACTTATCCACCTTTTGGTTAATTAGACTCTATAATAGTGTAACATGACTATATAAATATAATATTATTTATATTTTATTTGAGAATTTTGTAATATTATTGTTATTACCTATGATAGAAACTTATCATGATTCAAACATTTTAAATTAAGTACTAATATATTATATTAGTTAGACTGTATTTTATTTATAATAATTGTATTGTTATGGTACTAGACTCAGTAAGTGGGATTACTACAGTATGTAGAAATGTAGAATTATAAAACAAACTTACATTATAATAAAAATTTATATATATTATATATAATCATGAATGCATATTGTAAACAATCACATTTTATTGACTTTTAAGTATATTTTTATTATACAATATAATATATATCATTTATTATATATGTATACCGAGTAGTTACGTGTTATTTACATTGTTACTTAATTATTTATTAGATAAATCATATGATTGATATACATAGAGGGCCAGCATATTTTTTATAGTATTTTATGTTAATGAAATAGAAAACTGTGTCCTCGGTACGTATTATTCGAATCATTGAACGAAAAAATAAAACATTAATTCAATAGTGATGAATATTGGTCACACCATCTAATGTAAAAACTTTTTATACTTTCAGTAAAAAATAAAAAATAATATTAAATTGACAACCAAATTTGTTTTGAGCTACGTAAATTACCATGTATCCATATACAAATTGGAAGTGAAGTGCAAAGATAATAATATAGCTAATTATATTTTGTTATTAACTAAAACGAATTAGTAGTCAACAAAACATAAGAGAGATAAGTACCTATTGTGATCAAACAATCATTTTAGTAATGGACTTTTTATTGCGAGGAGAACTGCCAACAATTGTGATCAATAAGAATTATTATGAAGCGGAACACTTGTTGACTTCTGCCCCGTATTATTCAACTTCTTAAAAATGAAAATAATACATTAATTTAGTTTAGATAAATATTGGTAAAATTAGATTAAATTAAATACATTTTAATCATCACACTTAGTATATAATAAAACTAAACATTATTTTGATGACAAAATCTGGTAATTTGGGTTATATTGATTTTGTGTATACATGCAGTGCTCGAATTGGGAGGGTGCGCAGGGGGACGGAGCTCATCTACTATTTTTTTTTTGCGTTCCCCAACTATTTTTTTTTTACTTGAATGGGGAGGACGGACCAAACTAATGCCCAAAATAATTTTTATTAAAATTTGGAGTGGATCTAAATTGTGTTGTCAAAGATGAACTTATACCTAGTAATTTTACATTTTTTAATAAAAAATATTTTTCATCCTATCTATGGTTTTGACTAGTAATGTTTAACCTTTTTGACTCGCGATCCACTGTTTTTTTAACAATATTTTCACGACTCGTCTCACCTTTGTAGACCATATATAGGAAAAAGACTAAGCTGCTAGTTTTGCGTAATTTCCAGTGCCTAAATGTGTCTAAAACATTTCAAAAAAAGTTTCAATAAACATTTGTTTAAGTTTGGAATCACAAGTAAGTTCAATTTATTGATATTAGTAGACATTTTAACTATCATTATATCTACTGTAAAATATGGTTCTTCAAATCATTCATAACTTATTCAAATCCATAGTTTATAATTTTATAATTTACTTATTTTTTTTTAAAACAAAAAAGACTTGTCACGACCCATTTTTATAGATTACGCGACCCAAGATTTGGTAGCTACACCGGTTGAACTGGCTTAGATTTCCTAATATCTTGCTAATTTTTTTATTATTGTTTATTTGTATTTATGCCTAGTTTAGTAGTTCGCAGATATTATGTACCTACAATAAACTATTGTATTATAAAATATTTGTGAAACAAAATAAGTTATAAATTATTAATTCTAAAAAATTATGAATGAATTGAACAATATGCACACTTATACACGGGATATAACGCAAAGCTAAAGTTTTTTTTCTTTCATAGCTTACAAAGTTGACACGAGTCGTGAAAATATTGTTACAAAAACAGTGGATCGCGAGTCAAAAAGGTTCAAAACTATAAATAGGATGAAAAATATTTTTATATTATAAATGTAGAATTCATTAGGTTTATCTTTGACAACAACTTAGATCCATTCTTAATTTTAATAAAATTGGCAAAGCGCCCCACGAGTCTGCGTTTAATAATTTTGCACTTGGAACGTAGTTTATAAATTGTTGGATTGAGCTCCTCTACTTAATAATTTCCATTTCAAGCACTGTATAGTGTATACATGGCATC
>NC_042494.1:134941617-134951321 GCF_005508785.2 Acyrthosiphon pisum
AGAAGTGAAGTGCAAAGATAATAATACAGTTATATTATATTTTGTTATTAGCTAAATCGAATTAGTACTCAACGAGAAATAAGGAAATTGAACGTATTGTGATCAAATCAATAATTTTAGCAATGGACTCTTTGTTGCGAGAAGAACTGCCAACAATTGTGAGCAATGGCGCGTTCGGACAAAATCTAAAATATTTGTCATTTGATTTGGACAAAGGGATCACGTCGGACAGGATCAGTACATGTCAACAGTATTATTTGGTACAGTCACCACATCTGATGAATCACAACATCGTGTTGTGATAAAGTTAAAACTTCGAGATGAAAAGATGAGAATTCAGTTTAAAATCGACTTTCAATTCCATAACGAAATTACTATGTATGAAAGAATTATACCATTTTTATTTGAATGTCATCGCTCTATGGCAGGTGTCGGAAACTGGCCAACATTTGCTCGATTTTTTTACGGCCGTAATAAATGTGGTGAGTTTTTTGAAAGAGATTTAATTGTATTGGAGAACGTGAATCCTTTGGGATTCCGATTGAGTGAAGACCGTCCGTTCCTTGACTATGATCACCTCGTAATTGCGTTACAAGCATTAGCCAAGTGAGTAAACATAAAAATACTTTGGTATAAAAAAAATTCAATGGTATATAAAAATATTGAAGTCTGAAATGTTCACTTTATTTTAAATATGTGATTTTTTTGTATATTTATGGTTACTTTCAAAGGTTCTATATAGAAAATAACTTTCTGTTTAATATTGAATGTATATTATAAACTTCAGACGTCTGACTATAAACAGTCGTATTATTTTTTATTTATTTTAAAATAATACGATTTTTTAATGCCATGAAATATATATATATAAATTAATGTGCGTGTGTGTCTTATGCGTTCATAAACAGCCGGAACGATTGCGATGAATTTCGGTACAAAGATACATTAGACCTATGGAAAGAAGATAGGCTAATTTAAAAAGGGCAAATTCCAACCTGGAACTGGTCAGACAGGGATTATGAGATTTACAATGGACATTTTTGTTTGTAAATTGTTGCTATTGATTTTGATAATAATAATTATTATTAAAGCGATAAGGCTGTTGGTGCTGTGGCACTTCTATGTATTTTAGTACAAAATATTTCAAGTTCGAAAGTTACATTGTTTTTTTTTCTTATTTTCCTTTTTTATTTTTATTCTTTATCTATACATTCGAATGTTTTGGTCTTACTTATTCATTGGATTTTAGTAAGGTTCTTTTAGGTTAGGATTTTGTATCAATTGATTGAATTAATCCACCATATGTTGATTTAAGCAAAAACAACAAACTTCGTATAACTTTGATACATAAATTATACACTTACGTACAAACCACACGGAGTCCGCGATCTACCACAGGTAGATTCCCAACCTGATAATATACAGCTGAAAATTCCATGAACACCGTCGGTCGAGATGTCTATACATTAAAATATAATATAATTTACACTTAAAAATACATTACTTCCACAACATGTTACACCCAATCAGAATTTTTTTTCCGGGCAACGCCGAGTAATCCATTATAATATAAATGTTTTATTTACTTTCAGGTTCCATGGGTTGTCGTACACGGCAAAATACAAAGACCCCGATCGATTTCAAAAAATCATTATGGATATCCGGGATACACAATTTGATTTAGATGGACAGTGGTTATTTAAGAACAACGCATTAAGTAGATTCGGAAAGCGAGGAGTCGACCAACTGCTTGAACGTAGTGGTGACCTTTATCGGGACAATGAGCACTTGCGACGATTGAACATGCTCATTGATGATGGAGAAAATTCACTGAGACGTGCGCTCGTTCCTCGAGAACCATTTTCCGTCATGTGCCACGGGGATTTCAACCGGAACAATGTGTTGTTCCGGTACGACGAGGCGGGACATCCGGTCGATGTGTTGCTGTTTGATTTCGGGACGCCTCGGTATGGTTCGCCGGCGTTAGATCTTTCGTTTTTCTTCTACATGAACACGACGCAAAACTTACGTGAAAGTCAGTGGGATGACTTGCTGAATGCATATTGCTTGACTTTGGCGGCATCCGTACCAGCCGGCGTACGTGTTCCGAACAAGGCCGAATTGAACTTTGAAATGGCCACGTATACTTATTATGGCTTTGCACACGCATCATTTTTCTTACCCCATCAGTTAGAATCAAATGACCTTAAAAATGAGGAAATGGACGATGAAGAAATGTTGGAATGGTTTTTACAGCTGGGCGGTGACGTTGGGTCGGGTTTAGTGGCTGACATTGTCCAACACATCGTCGACATGGAATACACGTACCTGTAATATGGTTATCGATTTGTTTCTTGCTGGGTACTACTCATCATAGTATATAATTTATTGTACGCAGCTGTGTCCGATTGGGTGGCCATATAATGTTTTTATATTATATATTATTTATTATAATGTACCGATATTATTTTATTAACGTTTTGAGTTAAATAGGTTTTATGTACATTGTGCCTACCTATAAATGGTAAGTAATTTAACTATTGAGTTTTCAATGAAAGGGATTAAAATAAATTAATATAAATAAAACATGTACTGCCGTTTATTATTTTTTTATTCAGAGGACATAGCTAACCTAACCTAACCTAACCCGCATGCGTTGTCTCCGTCTTACAAATGTACAACATAGCAAAAAACTGTTTTGCGTGGGAAAGAACCGAGAAGGCTACTAAAGTCGTAACAAAGAAACGATATTTTTACCACATAAAAAGGAGAGTTTTGGCTAGGCAACGTTGTTTTTATTTTGTTGATATCACTTATATGAAAAAAGTTCTTACTTTTTCAAAAACCATTATTTTTGTGTTTTTCAAACTTGAAAAACTTTTTTCATATAAATGATATGAAAAAAATAAAAAACAACGTTGCACTGCCAAAGTTCTCCTTTTTATGTGGTGAAAATGTCGTTTCTTAGTTATGATTTTAGCCTAATTGGTTCTTTTCTGCGCAAAACAATTTTTGCTATGTTGTACATTTATAAGATGGAGACAACGCATGGGGGTGTAGCGTCGTCTTAAGTATTTTAAAGAGCTTATACTGAGAACTTTGTATACATGGGTTCTGATATTTTCAAAGACAATATTTAGCACTATAGCTCTTCTCCGATTTAAACTATTACAATATTTAACCAGAATCAAATGGTCAAGGCTTCTAGATCAAACATTTAATAAAATTTAGGTATTGTCAAAAACTTGTCAATTTAAATAAAACTGCTACTTAATTTACGACTCATCAGCATCCATAATAATTATTTAAATATGATTAAAATAAGTAAAATATCTAATATAGGTATTCAAATACATTTGTTTTTTATGTATTATAGTTTATAACAATTATAATTCTTTAAAATACAATTAACGGATGGATCAAATAATATAATGTGTGCACAGTCGTATTTCAGATGTACAGTCCTGTAAAGAATATTTTTAAAAAGTACTAGAGTAAATACTCAAATAGGTACATTTTTTTTTAAGTATTTAAGATACTACTCAAATACTTTGTAAAAGTATTTCAAATACTTTTCAAATACTTTTGGTTTTTAAAGTAGGTTTCTAATTATCGTAATATAAACACATAGGAAGTAGGTAATCTAATAGTTATCTAATAGTTTTAAAGGGAATATTGTTATTCAATATTCAATATTTTTTTTTTAGAAATCTGGTTTTCACAAACCTTTGGTTGGGCTTTGGGCTTCGGCTAACACAGAAATACAGAATATTAAATAAAACTATTATTCTATTATTGTAATTGACAATAATATTTTTCCAACCAATTATTTCGAATAAAAATAAAATGTTCGAAATAAAAAACCAAAGTATTCAAAACCAAAAAGTATTTGAAATACCATTCAAAATACTTCATGCTGAAAGTATTTAAAAAGTTATTCAATACTTAAAAAAGTATTTGAAATACCATTCAAAATACTTCATGCTGAAAGTATTTAAAAAGTTATTCAATACTTAAAAAAGTATTTGAATACTTTTACTCAAATACTTTTACTTAAATACTTTACAGGACTGACAATGTAAGCTATAGTTTCGGTTCCATTTAAAACAAACCAAATCAGATTTCTAAGAACAACATTATCGGAGACGCAAAATTAACCGGTAAAGACACTTTGAACGCGCGCGCGTGTACTTGAGTAGTACTTGGATGATGATAACCTTGGATAACTGTGACACTTTAAAGGTCAATTAGTGTACTCAATGTCTAAAAAATTATAGCAGGTGTTTTAATTACACTAAAATTATATCAAATTTTGGCATGCAATCACTGTAATTCAACTGAAACAATTTAGGGCGTCGAGGTCTGATTTCAATTCGCCAGTAGAAACCTTGACGATACGCACATTAGTGCACGGTCCCGGCAGTGCCACTCCGACAATTCGAACGCGTACACGTCGACGACATTTTGACTGTTCGTGTAACCGCGCCGAACGCGATGACGGGGAAGGTGGACGGAACGATAGCGGATATTATGACCGCGGCCGGAGCGTTTGGCCGGACATCCGGCTTGTTTCGTTCGAACTGGAGGGTCTGCACACGGCACACCGGACTGGATCAGTTCGCGTCGTGCGTCCTGTACACCAGCGTCGATGACCACAACGACCGACGCCACGGTCATCGACTCATGTTCAAGTTCAAGCACCCGACCCTCGAGCTGCGGGGTTTTTACAATAACGGCAGTCAGTTCCACAGCGAGAAGCTGTTCTACGAACGTATCGCTCCGTTCTTGTTGGCTAGTTGCGGCTCGCAGCGGAACGGTGACGGGACCGGAACACCGACGCTCTGCCATTACTTTTACGGGCGCGGACAGTGGTAAACTCTCCCGGGTCAACTTTATGTTTACCTGAAGGAAATGTGTAAACTCTCCAGAGTTGTTTTAAATGTTTTTGCTATCCTATGAATTTATTAAACTGCAGAGATTGTATATTACAAATACTATAGTATTATAATATTTTATATTATTGCTCACAGCAACATTAATTTGTATTATTATTATTATTATGTTTATATAATTAACTGGCTGTGTTAGGTATAGGGATAACGAATGTGAAGAAGACGCTTCTTCTTAATAGGAACTGAGCAAATCAAATTTTCGATCAAATAAATAAATACCTCCCGAATCCCTTGACTATCACAATACAATTATATTTTATAGTTTTTTCATAAAACATTGTAAAATGGGTAAGTGGATGTCGCTCTGCTGTACAGTAGGTTACAAGTGGGTCACTTTAATGGATAGTGTTAAATTTGAATTCAATGGTATAATATCATTGTATAAGAAATCGATTCTGAGCGAAAATGGTCAGTCAGCCTATGATATTACTAAGTATATTTGATGATATATTATTGTGAATAAAGTAATTTATGTATTTACCTATGGAACCCTATTTTAAATTTTCAATCCTTATAAAAGTTGAACATTTTATACATTCGTAACTACTAAATAATTATTAAGTTTTAAATTTGATACATTTTGTCAAAATTCAAATTTTAAATACTTATAAAAAAATTGTGCTTATGTATTTTTAATATTTTTCAACTGCTATTGTAACAATACATCAGGAGCCTTGCATTACATTTTCACGCTTTTTTACCCAACAAACAAAATTTTTTTGATATTTATAAAAAAAAAAAAAAACTAAAAAATTGAAAACTGACAATGTCCGTAAACAGCTCAAAAATAATCAAAATATTTTCAAAATTGTATGGTGTATAGAAAATGAAAATATGAATATTCAGTAAAATGTTCATGTATCTACAGTTATTCGTTTTTGAATAATATTAAAATAACAAAACCGCTACGTGAGAAATCGAAAAAGTATTTATGATCCATATTGTGACATCTTATTCAAAAGCCATTTTCGTTAAAGGACTTTCAATTCTAATCTGTAGTTCTTCATGATAGAAAAGATTTTAATGTTAAGTGTTGAGCCATACAGTCAAGTGCCACTAGTGGGTGGCTTCTTATCAAGCACTCATGTATTATTGTTACCATTATCCAATATGCTTATTGTGCATCAACTGTACAGATTGTATATATTATTGTGTAAAATAAAAAAAAAGTTTTGCAACGTAATTGCTGCAGATAACGTTTTTTCAAGATATGGCTTTTACACCAAGAGATATGCTCATATTCCAATAATTTATGGAATAATTATTTTATTTTAATAAGTCAGTTAAGTCCCGTATAATCATAAGTGCATATTGTAAACAATGCAATTGGATTAAATTTTTTAATAGTACTATACGTATACCCAGTAAGTATGATTCACGTTAATTTATGACGCTTTAAGACATGAGTAAATTCATTATTACATAATTAATCATGATTGATATACATATTGGGCAAGCATATTTTTTATAGTGTTTCATGTTAATCCCTAATTGACATGAAACAGAAAACTCTGTGTCCTCACCCCGTATTAATCAAATCATTGGACGAAAAAATAAAACATTAATTCAATACCTACTGATGAATATTGGTCAAACCGTCTAAAATAAAAACATTTTAATTATATTTAGTAAAAAATAAAAAATAATATTAAATTGACAACCAAATTTGTTTTGAGTTATGTCAATTGCTATGTATATGTTATGGGCAAAGTAGAAAATTGAGCATTGGGCACAGTACCCTGTGCACAATTCCTGTTTTTCGAGGGCAAAGTTGGAATAAGTTAACATTGTCCGGGTATTGTATACAGTGTCCTTTTAGATTTGGGCACTGTAGGTTAAATATTGAATATATTAAAAATCAAATAAAACATTTTACTGCATTTTTTAATAATCATATAAAAAACTTGAAATAGACGCTTCAAATATTAGTTGCCTTTAAATAGTTTTTAAATCTATTATCCAGTATGGCACCTCCTACCTCCACCTCCTATATGTTTATCTAAAAGCGGTTTGGCATAAACAAGATGAATATTATTTATTATTAAATTATAGTTATTTTAATAGTTTTAATTTAATTAATTATTACTAAAAAGTAATCTTAGGCACGTAAAAAAGCATTATTTTACACTCGTAGGGGTTTATGATTAGATAATGAAATATTATATAGATTACCTATACTGTTAGCAATTATAGTGTTCGCGCAAATGCGCAATATACTATATTACTATGTGATTACTTTGTCGTTGAAATTACGGATCAGTTCGTATTATCGGCAGCTGTCATCGCATATATTGCATACGCCGTACAATTAGATTGGTATCTCGTTACTCATAAGTCGTGGTACCTATCAAACGAATAAAATGTGTAAAAATAGTTTTGTAGTATTATTGTTACGTATAAATACCATTCGACATAAATGTGTGCAGTAATTAATTCACTTTGCTCACCTGGATCTGGGCGGGGTACACTTTGCCCGTAACATATATACAAATTGGAAGTGAATTGCAAAGATAATAATATAGTTCATTATATCTTGTTATTAGCTAAAACGAATTAGTAGTCAACAATAAAAATAAAAGAGTTACGTGTTATATCAAATCAATAATTGTAGCAATGGATTCTTTATTGCGAGAAGAACTGCCAACAATTGTAAGCAATGGTGTGTTCGGAAAAAATCTCAAATATGTGTCATTTGAATTGGACAAGGATCAAGTCGGACGATATCAGTAAATAGTAATTTGGTACAGTCACTTCATCTGAAAAATCACAATATCATGTAGTGATCAAATTAAAACTACGAGACGAAAAGCTGAGAGTTAGGTTTAAAATTGACTTTCATTTTCATAATGAAAATTGAAGTCTGAAATGTTCACTTTATTTGAAATATGTGATTGTTTGTATTTTTTGGTTATGTTCAAATGTTTAATATATAAAATAACTTTATATTTATCATTGGATCTAGATTAGGTACTGAGATCTGACTATAGACAATCGTATTAGTTTTGTATATATTGAAAAATAATACGATTAACGCCGTGACAAATATAATATACATATTTGATTTTCTTTCAGGTTCCATGGGTAGTCTTACATGGCAAAATATAAAGACCCTGATTGCTTTCGAGAAATCATCATGGATATCTGGGATACAATTTTTGACGTTAGTGGACAGTGATTATTTAAGAACAACGCATTAAGTATATTCAGTAAGCGAGGAGTAGACCAACCACTTGAACGTAGCGACAATTTAACAAGCTTGTCAGTGATGGAGACAACTCGCTGATACGTGGTCTCGTTCCCAAAGAACCATTTTTCGTCGTGTGTCACGGGGACTTTAACCGGAACATGGTTTTGTTCCGGTGCGACGAGGAGGGACTTCCGGTCGATGTGTTGCTGTTTGATTTCGGTTCTCTTCGTCATAGTTCGCCGGCGTTAGATCTGTCGTTTTTTTCTACATGAACATGACTCAAGACTTGCGTGAAAGTCAGTGAGATGACTGATATTCCTTGACTTTGGCAGAATTCGTACCGTCCGACGTACACTTTCCGAACAGTGCTGAACTGAACTCCGAAATGGCTACGTTTCCTTTTTTTTTGGCTTTGCACTCGCATCATTTTACTTACCCCATCAATTAGAAACGAATGTCATTGAGTTATCAAGTTTAAAGGAAATTAACGATGAAGAAGTTTTGGAGTTATATTTACAGCTGGGTGTTTATAGTTCAAGATATTTAGTGGCTGACATGGTCCAACACATCGTCGACATGGAGTACACGAACCTGTGACGTGGTTATTGGTTTGTTTGATTGTTTGATACAGATCACTATACTTTATTGTATGCTGCTTTTCCGATTTGGTGTTTATCTTTTATTCGTATTATAATATTATGTTTTTCGTTATATTGTACCAATATTGGTTTATTAAAATGTCGAGTTATATATAGGTTATACAGTACTATATTAATAGGTATAAATTATGTACCTACCTATGAATGCTGAGTAATTTAACCAATGAATTTTTAATCAAAGGGATTAAATTAAATTAATATTAATGTTAAGTTGTAAATTTCAATATAATAACCCCTATTTTGTATCGCACATATATCCGTTTTTATGTATTATAATTCTTTTATATACAAATTAATGGATGGATCAATTTAAATAATATGTCGTGCATAGTCGTATTTTAGAGTAACAATGTAAATTACAAGACGACTTTGATAATTTCAAAGCCTGGTGCTATAATAATGGTTTACAAGTTAACATTAATAAATGCAATTCCATCTCTTTTTATCGTAATAAATCTCCGCTCAATATTGCTTATTACTCCGACAATTACCTTTTACCTAAAGTCGACTCTATTAAAGATCTTGGAGTTATTTTTTCTAGTTCACTCTCTTTTACTGCACACATTCAATCAATAACTATAAAAGCAACACAATCACTTGGCTTTATTATCAGAAACACTCGCGATTTTAATAACATTGCATCATTAAAAATTCTTTATTTTGCTCTAGTACGTTCAATACTTGAATATTGCTCCATTTTGTGGAACCCTTACCAACTTGTGTGGATAAATAAAATCGAAAGAGTTCAAAATAAATTCCTAAGATTTATTAATACAAAAATTCCTAACAATTGCATAATAATTGATCATTGCTATGAACCACTTAGAAGACTGGTTAATATCAACACTCTAAGTTCAAGACGTCTATATTTTGACGTCATATTTATTTACAAAATCTTACATGGCA